>NC_072735.1:7485298-7640616 GCF_026930045.1 Uloborus diversus
ACAGCTCGAGGTATGTTCAACTGATACCAGCTTCATTTTCTTTTTCTTTGACAGCTGCCCATATTAGAAATCTGAATATTAAACAAAGTGTGACGTAAAATAATTATTTAGAACTCTGTCTGTACTTAATATGAAATATTTTACTTATTTTTTTAAAATATTTTTTTCCTGCATTTTAATCCATAATTGTGTTATTATATTGTTAAAATTTAATTTTTTGGAGATTTTTCCTTAAGTTCAAAGGAATTACTTTGAAGAGTCATTTGAGTTGAAATAAAATAATATCGTAAGAACATTCTATCTTATATATGTCTTAATATTTAAGCATAATTTATGATGTTTCATGTATATTCTATGTCTTTCAAAATGGGGAAGCCCCCCGCCCCGACCCCCGTTTTGAACAACTATCGATGTCCCCATTTAAGCCACCAGCGGCTTTTTTTTTTTAAGTGGCACTTTTTTTGCGAGGATTTAGGCAATTTATCTTTAAGTTTTTCGGAATGTACCTGAAATCTGGAAGAAACAATTCTATATTCCCAAAATCAAAATGGCTTAGTTAAAGTAAATTCAGCAAAAAATGAAAATTCGGTCAGAAAAGTTTAAAGTTTTCAACAAAATAATAAATCGTCAAACATGTCAAAATAGAGTAAATCTGGTAGGGCCAGTTCTAATGATTAAGGAATTGCAAGTCCACATTTGGCCCACCGTCCTTGTTATAAACAATGCTATCCTTCTTGAAAATGCTTTGCCGGAAGACCGCACCACTTTTAACTGTAGATTTAAACATGTTCACATTTGCAAGTCTGAATATGCGAAGAAAGTTTCATACGCCGTAATACATCGTACTTTTAACATTCTGTTTTGGTTCCTTCGATTTTAATAACATGTAAAAACAAAGAATCAGTGTTCCAAAATTTACTGGAAAATTAAAAAAATAATAATAATGAAAGAAATTTACGTCTAATTTAGCTCTAGCAACAGAAATTTCTATATTCCGGTGATTCTTGAAGTGATAATATTCAATTACCCGTAAAATATAATATTGAATTACAAATTTAAAAAATTCAGAATTAAATAAATTGTATGACCGATCACATTTTAATCAAAACAAAATAAAATTGAGTTTAACTTCTTCCAAAAGATAGTTCTTGATTGTAACATAGAACCTGACAACGGGCCACAAAAAATCAGCTTCAGGTGTCCAATATGGCACGCAGACCGTCGAATAGGCTTACGTGGCTAAGAACGCTTTAAAACTCAAAAGCATTGGTAATTACAAATTACATCCGAAAACACAAAAATATAAATGAAAAGAGATACTTATAAACTTCCGTTGCCGGCATTCATGTCACAAAGTGAATTATCGCACATCGTTCAGACTAGAGGCTTATTTGAAATTCCATGCGGAGCACAACCGCGAACTGTTATCTTGATAAAATGAGACAACCATTATTCCATTCAGTTCTGGTCACAAGTTACGTAGTTCTTTACATTTGCATACCACTAAAAATAAAGAAATGATATTGCATTAGTGAATAAATTTAAATGAAGTAAATTCAGGCGGCTAGAATGAAATTTATAGTTTAAATTTTTCCGAAATACCTAACCGCAACCATATCACCAGGCACAAATTCAAAATGAAATCAACTACAATTGTTTTTCCTTCGTGCGCTGGAGGGACAGTAACAAAATATTCGCTAGCAAATTTCCCCTTCTTGGCACGCCAGAACACCGAAAAAAGGAAATACATTAAGACATGAATAAAAAATTAAAAAATATTATAGTCCATCCGTTTGTGTGCACAAATTATAGCTTAAACATAATGGAATAATTGAGACATTTAAAAAAAAAACACTCTAGAAAAATATGTCATTGCAATTCAAGCTTTACGTAAATTTTCCCTACAGAAAGGTTTTGTGAAACAATCAGCTAAATATTTTTAGTTTCTCAACAAAATTTATTCCAAATTCATTTTCATCAATCAAATTCCGTAGGAAATGGTACCCCACATCAATCTGCTTAGTTCTGCAATTTTTTCTTGCAGAACTAGAAAAATCGATCGCAACTAGATTAATAGTACTCTATACTGTGACAATCAGTCTAAAATACTGAATCTTTTCGTGGCATTTAAAATTCTTTTTATTCTCATAACTTCCTTAGATTGTTCACTAACTGAAATATACTCTGCTTCTATCGTTGAGAGTGCTACGTATTTTTGTTTGAATGTACACCATATTATTCGTACCCTATCCAAAAACATTACAAGCGCCCCCCCCCCTCCCCGGCATTATATTCCAGTCGTCTTGATTTGAGGCGTAATCTGTATCAGAATAAAAATGATTTATTCAGTTTACAGACAAAATTTAGATTTCAGGGACCGACAAACCCTTCAGGTTGTCTCACAAATCTCTTCTTTTAAATCCGCATATAGATACGTATTGCAGACATCTGCTCGGAAATGGACCCAATGTAACTTATACACAAAAATTGAAAAGAAAGCCTCAACCAAAGGAAAGGAAATTACTGAAGAGAACACTTGCGAAAAGTATCCCCCCCCCTCCAATAGCTGGTTGTTACCTAAAATTACCAGTCTGGCCTTGAAGCGAATTATTTCGTTCTGCTCATCTGTTCTGTTGCGTTTTGCCAATCTTCCCTTTCTGGCATTCTCAAACTTTGTTTCAAATTCGAAGGAATTACATCTTCGGAAATGTTAGTTTCTAGTTTACGTGAATTATCCCCCCTATCTTCATCAGAATCTGATACTTTTCTTGAATTATCATCAGAAATGAAATCAAAATATTTTGGGCCATATTCAATGTTATTTTCAGAACAATTAACCTCGGTTTCACGATTCGGACTTTAGAATCGTCGTGTCAATATATGCTTTGCCTTGGTATTTCTTCAACCAATTTAATTCTCACAACATGCTATTTCATGATTTTCAGGATGTTCTTCTTCTACTTCAGATTTACTCAGAAGTGAAATAAAACGGTATACCTCTGTTTCCCGTTCCTATTTTTTTTCCCGCCCAGAATTTATTTTCATCGAATTTAACATTCAGCATTTCTGTCACTTCACTATTTTCGGGATCCCAAATTCTATAACCTTTCATATAAAACGCATATCCTACCATGACTCCCTGTTTAGCTTTCATATCCAATTTGCTTATTTTCTGTTTTAGAAGTGCAATATACGAAATACAGCCAAAAAACACGGGAGTGTTGAATAGATGGCTTTCTTCCCTCAAATAGTTTAAAAAAGGTTTTGGTTCTTCCTTTTAAAACCGCTCTAGTCCGTAAGTAGTGGAAGCACATAGCTGATTCGGCTCAAAACTGCTGAGGCAAACCCGATTCATTTAAAAGTGTTCTAATTCCAGGCCCGGACTGGCCATAGACTTGACCGGGACATTTCCCGGTGCGCCCTCTCGAAAGGCGCCCTTCTGTTATTTTCTTATTTTCCAAAACAATGTTTTAGCATTATGGAAATAAATTATGTAGAATCAAGAAGTGATTTTGCATGTGAATATTTTCAGATGCAAAAGCAATGTTCTTCTTCTTTATATAAACGTTCCCTTTTATTACCCTCATAAAGGCAATTAGTCCCCCCCTCGTTTCGTAAACGGTGGCTTATCTTTTGCTCCAAGGTTCAGTTCTGGGGACAAAAGCGGACTCATGGTGTTTCCTCAATAAAAAAGGGATGTGAGGGTGAAAGTGACAGCACACATCTATGGTCAAGAATGGTTTGATTTATTGACCGTACTTAAGTTGCTGTCAGAGCGGATAGCTGGCTGATAACGATCATGAGTGCAATAGAAGCAAGTAAGATTAAATAATGTTAATTTTTGAAATCGGCGCATTAAAAATAGTGTTGCGTCGAAATAAGTTGCATAAAATCAATATTTTAGTGGACGGATGAACACAATGACACATGTCGCATTTTTAGTCACTTCACAAAAAAAAAAAAAAAAAGACGGTACTGTACGGTGATTTCTAGACTTTTGAGTCAAGGCGCCCTTTTCGGAACTTGGATTTTTGCATGGCGCCCTTCCCAAAATAAAAGTGTGACTCGTAACTGACAGACAAAAATAAATATGAGTCTTTTATCTGCATTGAATAACCCTTATTTATCCTGCAGAGGATCTGAAAAAAATGGAAAAAAGTTTCATAAATAATAATGTCTAAATTAGTTGAGAAAAAAATTGTAAAATTTCGAAGTGGTCCTAGGAGGATTGCAGGGCTTCCCGGGGCACATTTGGGGAATTACTGGACTAAACACAATAAAGATGCCGAAAAGTTTTAAAGATAAAGCATTTTTCGATTTTAAACTAAGTTTTGTCAATTAAAATCACAACAAAAGTTAAAGTTCTTTGCCGTCGGCAAGCTTTGTGTTCAAAACGTATTCCAGTTTTTGTAACTAAATTTAATCCCTTCACTGTATTAGTCTTTTTAGCCAGAGGTGTGCACAAAAAAGGGGGGTCATGGCATAACCTTTGGCATTGAAATTTTTAAGGGAACACATAGGATTTTTTAAATATCATGTTAAAGGTTACGTTTTCGGGGGAGGGGGGGCGCGCTGCGTAGCATTTGGAGGGAGATCGTCATTGCCCTGGTGGGGGGGGGGGGTAACCCTTGTGTAAGCTACAGTACTACCTTAAAAATATTTATGTTTGAATTTCTGCATAAAATCGTTATATCATTGCATTTTATGCTGCCTTCCTTTAGCTATATCACTTTGGGAAGTTTTTTAATCTGTGTTATGGAATTAATACTACTATACTCAGAATTAGGTTCATATTGTCAATACTAAGGCATAATAGTGACCTCTTATACCACCAAACTGAAAATCCATTATCTTTCCCTGTGTGTGCGATACGTTTAAAGTAATTACGGGGCCAACAATTTCATATAGAAACCCTTACTTTTTAGACCACTCGACGCCCACACGCGTCTGGGGCAAGTTACATAAAAAGCAGTCATAGTTTTCTTTTCTTTTTTTTTTCTTCTGTATATTATCCCACTAAAAACACTTTGTTTTTCACAAATGCAGTTGTTTCTGAAGATTTTCATATTTACATAGAATCTAAACTTTTTTTTTCATTTTAAAGGGGGGGGGGGAGATATCACAAATTACCGCTACGAGTGTCACCCATGCTAGGTAGGCTACTGGTATTACAAATATTAATAAGGGTCACTAAAAACTATATTAGAAATCTAATGCGAGAAATATCGAAAACTTCATTCGTTTTCTATCTGCACAGTTAATTATACACATATTAGGAGAGTATATTGCCTCCCCTTCCCTCCTTAGAAATGAAAACTTCCTTGCTTTTAGTGCCTTTTTCTTTGCAAAAATGTATAAAAATTTCTTTTCCAGCCATTAGTGACTTCGTTATTAAAAATGTCAAATTTTAACGTCTCTAATCTAAACTGAAATCGGTTTCCGTGGGAAAAAGATTCCGCTTCTCCATGGGGAAGATTATTGAGCCCCCCCCCCCTCCCTTAAAATTTTGCATATGGTCGCCCTTGATTGCTTAAAAAATAAAGAGCACTTTTTCACGGAAAAAAAGCTTAAGATTCTAACCATTAAAGCGTTTTATAAGGGTCTTTCGCATCATTCTTGTACAAGAGCTTTTGACAAACTATCTTAATGATAAGTAGAAAAAAAGGAGCATACATGTAGACCACACATGTTGACTTTAATGGTTTTATGGCTTTAAATGACGCCTTTTAAGATGCGTTTTATGGATAAGGATTTGCGATGCTTGGGGATTTGTGGCAACGGATTTCTGCTGGACAAGGACGGACAACTATCATAAATTTTATCCAGTTAGACGACAGAGGTCCGATTGCTGTTATGAATCGACGAGTCATTTGGATCAGATTTTAGCGTTAGTAAACATGTGATTTTGAAGCTGCAACAAAATTGGGTACATCAAGTTAAGGATCCTTTCAACAGTAGGTTACTCGTTTCAGTTTTCATTTTCTTTTTATTGCGAAAATATTTTCCTTCATGTATAATCTTAAATTATAGAAATACAATCTATGATTCGTAAAAAAAACTGTAATATGATCTATGAGCTGCGAAATGACAAATAAATGATTGCAAAATTTTCCACAACACATAGTTAAAAAAAAAAAAAAAAAAAAAAAAAAACAACGTACTTGGATAAGTTGAAAGATAAAAATCTAAGTGATTGTGTTATCAAATGAAAACTATTATTTTAAATAGTAAAACAGATTAAGATCAAGCGTGTCCCTGAACTATTTTTTTCATTCTCCCTCTCTTTTTAATATCATTGGTTTATTTCATGACGACTCTTTCTAATTCGAGTCAGTTTTCTAGAACCAAATTTAACACTCAAAAAGTTTTCGAAATTTTAAGACAACAATCCCATAAAAATGAGTGGAAACGTTTTAAAAAATGTTCGTTTGCTATTATGTACTTTTAAAATATAACACTTTGGTTAGCGAGAATTTCTGAAACGAATTTTCAGAAATTAGATCCTGTTTTAAGAATGGGGGAAAAATATCATCACGAAACACCCTCCTGTTTTCTTTCCCTGCGGAACAAAAAAATTGTAATTTTAATTTTACTTCGAAAAAATTAAGGAATTCTTAAATGTAAAAAGGAGGCAAGGGGAAAATTAGACAAGATGGTCAAGAAATTTATTTGTTCTTTCAAATTGAAATCGTTGACTTTTTCTTGCAAAAGTTTTATTAATTAATTTATTTTATTAATTCATTTATTCCTTATAATGGTTACAAACAATAATAGCAATTTTAAATGTATATCCATACATAAAATGATTTCTCAAATAATTTAATTTTCAAGCTTTTCCGAATAGGTGCAGTGTTATCAAAATATTATTTATTACGTACTGCCAAAGAGGCAATCAGGTGCATTGGATGAGTTAAGAGCTTGATTGGTTGTATTTTCTTGTAACTTTGACCCAAGATATTTGCTATGACCTTATCATGTTAATAATCATAGGTCTAGCATAAATAAGTCTATTTCATTACAAAGGCATAATTCGTATTAAATTTGACGTTTGAGATGCAAAAAAATAATATTATACTTTGAGTACAGAACAAATGAATAAACATAATTCGATTTTTTTTTTAAAGAGCTGAAATTAATTAACCACTAGTGTAATTTCTCATGTTATATCCGCACTAAATTCTTCTTCTTAATTACTCTTTATTAATTTTCATTTTTGATAGGTTTAGAGATGAAAACAATCGGAAAATACCGGAAAATTTCCGAAAAAACGGAAAAAACCGTTTTTTTTCGAAGGGGTTTATTTCCACTGCGGAAAAATTGAAAAATGAATTTTTTAACTTTTCAGGAAGTTTTAATTGAAATTTTCAGCAAAAAGTGATTAGAAATTTCTCACACTGAAATTTTGACGCAATCCCCCCCCCCCCCCCTTGTATGTTAAAATACTGTGTAACTTTAATGCAAGTTGCGGTACGATGATATAATTTCCATATAGATCAAAGAACGCTTGATACTACTTTTTTTTTTTTTTTTCAAAAAAGCTTAAACCAATATCCTTAGTGAAGAATCACGAAACTATGTTTCTGCTTACTATGCGATCCAAATGTACAGGATGCGACAAAAAAAAAGGACAAGCAATTTTCCATGAAACTTTATTAAATATAAATAAATTAACAAAACACAAAAAATAATATGAGAAGACCTTCAGCAATCAATAAATTTAATTGGTTTCAAACTGGCACCCTTTTGCAGTAATACAGAGATGCAACTGCTAATTGAAATTTTCATTCAAGGGCCGCAAATCCTTTAATCAATCCTATTCCCTATAAAGTAATTGGTTTAGAGAGTTCAAACTTATGTGTAGTTTAGGGTTGACCTTTGACTCTAGGCCATACAGTGTAATAAATAGGACTGAGGTCTAGCGAGTAGAGAGCCCCCTCAAAAGATCATATCATGTCAAAAACAATGCGCCTTACACCACTCTTGTCTTTTTGACCATATGAATCGGTGTGGAGTTTAAGGAAAATGTCTAGTCTACATTGCTGAAGTGCTCTAAGGGGCCCACAGAAGTACAATAACTTCTAAAATGTCCTTCTGGTTTACTTTTTGATTCATTTTACGGCACTCATCCACAAAAAACTAGATTTTTTTGCCGCTTGTGCTGATTCCATCACAGATCAAGATTGACTTCGGATTTTGGCGATATTTAACATTTTCTAAGGTGCTTGGCAAGTCTACAAACAAAATCCTATTGTTCTGGGGATCTGAGCTGGTATAACGGTAAATCAGTGAAAGTTATCTCTTCCAAGGTGGACTTGCTGCCCATCTCAAACGTTTCTGGCATAATTTGGAGTCGTACGAATGCCTAAACTTTTTATAACTCGTAAAACTTCTGTTGAGCTGTTTTTTTTCCCTTAGTCGCACTTATCAGTTACAAATTCTCGACTTACAAACGACTTCTCTCGTGGAAACCCAAGGATTTCATTGAACTCGCTTTTGGATGACCTGACGATTAACTGAAATGTTCACTGTTCGTTTTTGTACTTTCCGGACATCGACTATCATTTCCAAGCCACTTGAAACGGCATACCGTTTCAAATACTGTTTGCAGAGACACAACAAGCAAACGAACTGTCGTTCTACTCGGTTAAACAACTTAAAATAGCAGGTATTTCGCTTAAAATTGTAAGAAAACCGAAAAACAATACAAATTAGGAAATAAATCCTAAATTACTTTCTAATAAAGTGAAAGACAAAAATAAATAAGACACTCATTAAAATGAAATTACCTTTCTTCCATTCGATGATACAATTTTTGTCCGATATTTTTTTTTCTTTTTTTTGCCGCATCCTGTATACTGCCTGCTAAGCAAAAAAGTGGAATCTGCAGTTGGGCTCAAGCTGAGATTGCGTTTTAAAGTTTGGCTCTTCCATATATTTGATTCAGAACAGAGAACAACTTGGTTATAATAACTCAGTTTTGTTCAAATGTGCTGGCATGACTACTTTTACTACTGTGCTTAGCACGGCCGTATGAATAAACTGAAACTCCAGTTTAAGTTTTGGTTCAGCTTAAGAAAAACTAATTTAGCTTTGATTTGGACTTAGACTGGATTGGAAAAAATCAAAACTCAATAGCTTTCATTTTCAGACAGTAAAGTTACATTGTTGTATTATTTTTCTTTCGAAAAAAATATCAATCATGTTTGAAAGTCGAAATTTTCAATAATATTTCAAGTTTCAAAGGCAATTTAAAATAGAAAATGTGATTGTTATGATTAGACACACATTACCCAATATTATTGGATGAATGACGATTTGACTTATTTCTGGTGTTTGACCATAAAAGCTCTCAGTTATAAAAAGTTTTTTTTCTAATTAATCTTACCTTTATGTGTATTTCTGTCAAGCAGAAAAAGATGTGTGGATAGCATATATTTTTTGATGTTTAACCCTTTATATGTTCCAAGAAACAGAGCTATTAAGAAACCCCAATTTTATTCATAAAAAATCAAATTTTCCAATTTTTCCTGAAAAAAACCGTTTTTTTTTCCACCACTTCAAAATTCCCGGAAATTTTACATCTCTAGATAGGTTATAACATTTCTTGACTTACCCAATTTATAAAATCATGTTTTCCGTTCATGACTGAATGCCTTTCTTGTAGTACTATTCATCCAAAAACGTACCATTTTTCTTTTTAAAGTATATTTATAGAAACTAGTAATGACCTATTTAACCTTATAACCTATGATATTCATTAACACTCGCTCCTATTCTCAAAATAATTGCATAACTAAAATGCTGTAAAAAGCACCATGCAGAGATGCAAAGATTTTTAACAATGCTATAATGAAATGATATTTTTAATAGATTCTTTTTGAGTTTTATACTTTAGCACATTAAAAAGTGAATTTTTTTTTTTTTTTAAGTCTTTGAAAACGGACAACAGTTTCAAATGTGGTGTACATCTCTTTTTAGTTTTGAACTGCAGAAGCATTTTGTTGAAATTAACCAACTAGCATATGATATGCAAGAAAAATACGAAAAAAAAAACTTGGGCATGAATATTTATTGATCGCACGGAGAAAAAAGCTCCTCAGCTTAAAGAATCGACAAATTTATTTGACAAAATGACAGCATCATGTTTTAAAACGACAGCAGATACCAGTGAAAAATATTCAATCGACAACACAAAAAATAATGTATCACGGCAAGAGATGTTGTCTACTAATACTATTGAAATAGTGAATGATGCATTTCCAGAAGAAAGACGAACAAGCAATGAATTTTCGGAAGAAGTGCCTATTGAGAAACATTTAGCAAAATTTCTCATTCTTAGAAACTGGAAAATATCCCCCCCCCCCCCAGCGTTCTTCAAATTTTCAGGGGGTATTTTGGGGGGGGTTTCCTCTCTTTTAAGCGAGGGTCTATTCTAGGGGGTAATCAGTAATATTTAAGGGGGGATGCCAACACTCTTGCGGGGGGGGGGGAGGTCTCTCCTACTATTGTTGAACTTGAAAAAAATAAGACTTCTCTTTTGGATATTTTCTGTAACAGAAAAAAGGACTTTATTTACTTCTCAATGATTTTTTTATCCCCTTAAAATGTCCACACTATCTCTTAAATCCACCCATATTATGGAGGCAAAATCGGCGCCCTTCAACTCGGCTTTCCCGCGCCCTTTTGACCACCCAGTCCGGCCCTGTCTAATTCCATTCATTAATGTTTAGTTATAATGTTCTATGACGCTACTTTGTTAAATGGAGGATTTGTGGTTTTTTCGATTCTTATGCTTTGGTCGCTAATTTAAATTTCAACCGGGTGTTCAGAAGTTTCTTTTTGAAATCGAATTTTTCCCGTAATTTTCTCTGTTCTCTTTTGAAACCTGACAAAGTATTCGAAAACCTCACTTTTTTGAAAAATCGTCTATTATTGTGAAAATAATCCCCCCCCCTAAAGAACTCAACTGCTAAGGAACCCATCGCATTTAAATGCAAAAGATCTTACCCGGCTTTGGCTTGAATCTCCGTTACAGGTTTAAACGAAATTCTGCAATGTTTCTTTTTACGGGGATAACAATCTGACATATTTTTACTTTTTATATGCAGTGAAAGACAGTGAAGTACAGAATCACATTTTTCAGTATTTTTAATATAGTTTTTGTCTTCATCATAAACGCATTGATACCAAACTTTAAGACTCAAAGGGTTCTTAAAGTTAAAACATAAGGAAACTGACGATTTCAAGGTTAAAAGAGTTTCAAATTCTACTGTAGTTCTAGGTATCTACTTTTCTAAATGAGCATGTCCTTCAAGGCGAAGAAAATATGACAAATCTCAATTTGTCGAACGGAACTTACATATTTGCCGATTAATAAAATACTGGTGCATGCACAAATTAAGTACGCACAATTAAGTACAATATCTAATGAAATTTGGACATTCGAGAATTCAAAAATTTGAATCGTTACAATTATGTCCCCAAATTTTCCGAATCGGCAGACAAAGTGTTCCCAATATGGCAGTTTTGGGGAGGTCATAGTGACTTCCCGTGACCTCCCAACGAGTGCCATTGAATATGGTTTCTAAAATTATTTTTAAGTTCACAAGTTTCAATGCTATTAGTGCATTTTTCCAGAAGTAAAACTTTAATTTCTTACTGACCCAAATATAAAACTTTTAAAACACAAGGGTTTCGTGTTTGTATCTAAAGATGCTTATTTTTATTTATTTTTTTATTTTTTTGGAGTGCTTCATTGATGATTTTTTTTTAATTATAATTATTTTAGTTTTGTTAGATAAGTATGAAAGCTGGCTCCAGAGTTCAGAGAATTTTGAGTCTTTCAGAGTGGCAAATTTTTCAACAAAAATATCATTAAACTTGATACTGTTTGCATGTCTCTCGGTCACGTTGTTATTTTATTTATTTACATTGCTATAACGTAAAGTTTATCAATAAAATGGTTAAATGCAAACTGTTAAAGAATTTAAAACTGAACATAAGAAAGAAAAAAAAAACAGAAGGAAGAAGTCAATCGCGATTCGCTAAAAATTTACTAGAAGACATAAGAATTTAAATTTTAAGTACTCACATGCTATATAACACAAAATATTATCGTAAACAAAATCTAATGTTCTAATAACTTTAAAAACGATAAAGAAAGGAACTGATTTATTTTTAAATCAAATTTGAGTTTCAGAAAATGTTTAAAAACTATCATACGGGCAGTAAAATATTCAGAATCACAACAACTACTCGGATTTTTGCTATAAAGCAATCGCTACAACTTAGCAACTAAAAGAAATTGCAAAGTCAACGTCAACGAATATTGGAATACGAATTATGATTTCAAAATAAATACTGTTATTTTACATACATTATCGATGATAAAAAAAACTACATTTTGAGAAAAGGGAATGAATAATATTACTAGCACTTACCTTTAACTTGGATTACAGCTGAGCAGTCCTGTCTCAGCACATCCGAAAAATAACTAACATGGCTGTCGATACTTTGAATTCATTAGTTTCTCTTCCTGTATGAAAAGAAACACCTTTTGCGCATCGTTTTATGCAATCTAAAACATTTTTACAGTTTTTTTCTGTTATTTAGAAGAGCAGTATTAAACTGTAGGAAAAAGTAGTATATTACTGTAAAAACAACAATTATTTTTTGCAGTGTAGCGGTACCAGTACGGCTTCGCCCGCAGTAGAAAACTAAAAGATCATTTGGGTAATACGTTTCGCCTGTATGTTTACAAGTAATGGATGATGAATTTCTCGCCAATTTTGTTATGTTCATTTGCTCGCCCATGTTATGGTAATTTGCTCGTACATGTTATGATAATTTGCTCGATCATTTTATCATATTCATATATCATTTTTATGATAATTTACTCGTCCACGTTATGGTAACTTGCTCGGTAAAATGTTCTGAAAATTGGAATAGATAAAGAACAAATTGCAGACAGAAATCTAGAGGGAGAGAAATCCAGAAATTCAGCTTTATTATTAGTAATGAAGCTAAAACATTACCTTTATTATTAGCTTTATTATTAGTAATAAAGCTACATTGAAATGAAAGAAATAAATGAAGAAAAGTCCACTTAAATAATTATTTTTTATCAAAAATGAAATCGTTTGAACAACTTTTCCATTCGGGTAAAAGTAAAGCACTTGTGCTTTTTTTTTTCGTTGCCAAAAACTTTAAGCAGGTAAATCGACATTATATCAGTGAACAACATGTCAACAATTAGTTCTCAATAAATTCATTTGCTCTTTGAATTTGCTTTATTTTAATTTAGTCAATAAATATCTAACTTTTATCAATGTAGATAAGTCAAAAGAAATAACATTTCGATTAGTATTAAGATATTTTTCCTATGTCTTGAAGCCAAAAAACGAAGAATATACACAGAATCTGCTGAAGTTTCTCAAGTTATTGGTACTGAGAAATACCTTTACTGTTGTTGCTTTTTAGACAAAACAATTTGAATGTTTATCGCAAGCTTTTATGTTGCATTTTTGAACTCCTCAAAAATGTACTTAAATAGCCCAAAAAAAAAAATAATAATAATAATAATAATAATAATAAACTTGTTTTTCGACAAGAACTTTTACCAGAGAAGTTTGTTTGAAGCAAATCTACCTCTAATTTCTATAATTGCCTTAAATCTTCCCATGTTAAGTTCTTTGAACAGTTGAAAATTGAACGAAATATTTCTTAAATAAAACACAACAAAATGAATACATTTATTTGCATAAAACTAGTTTGTTCGAATCGGACTATTCCTTCAAAAAATATTGGGAAGAGGGAAGCAGACAGACCGACGAAGAGCCGACAGACACATTTGCCCATCTCACAACCTTACTTCCCAATTTTTATTTTACATTATTTATGTAGCAGTCCTTATTTTTTACTTATTGTTTAGATTTTGTCGATGCATTATACCATCTGTCATGTGTTTGTTCTTCTTTTCATTGTGTGTGTGTGTTTTTTTTTTTTTTTTTTTGATGGAAATCAGTGTAAAAGTCAGTAAATATAATTTTGCGATTTACCAGAAGTTCAATGTTTCGAGACAATGCAACAGACTGCCGTACAGTACATATAAGCTAATATTATTCATCTTTACTAATAATAAAGCGGAAAATCTCTTTGTATGGATGTCTGTATGTCTGTAGGATGTCTGTGACGGGTATAGCGCCTAGATCGTTTGTCCCAGTTTCATGAAATTTGGCACAAAGTTAGTTTGTAGCATGGGGGTGTGCACCTCGAAGCGATTTTTCGAAAATTCGATTTTATTCATTTTCTATTTTAATTTTAAGAACATTTTCCGGAGCAAAATTATCATAAGATGGACGAGTAAATTACGAAATTGTCATGACGTGGAATGGGAGAGCGAATGAACATAGCCAATTGGAGAGAAATTCGTCATCCATTATTTGTAAATATACATGCGAACCGAATGACCTTTTAATTTTCAACTACGGGCAAAGCCGTGCGGGTACCACTAGTTTATAATAAAATTCGATGAACGAACTGCTTCGTATCAATTAGAGTAATAAGCAAAATAAGTAAAATAAAAACTATTACATATTAATGAGTTGTAATAAGCTTATATTCATAGAAAGTTAACTAGAATTTCAGAGCGTAAGAAGCATAAATCAACAGTGGTTTTCATACTGCAATAGATTAAGCTTAGTTTTTCCATGGAGTGTCTGGAAGTCATTGATAAGTGGATTAGAGTGTGGCTTCTTAGAGCTGCAAACCAAACAAGCCTCAATTTGTTTCGCTCGATAAAACAAGGCTGAATAAGCATTGTTAAACACTTTTCGCAAATATATGGTTGTTAATAGGACGGTTCATAGGATGACTTACGATAAAACAAAAAAATCAGATAATAACGTTACCTGAAGTAAACTGCAAAATTATTTAACGGATTCAAACTTGTTTATTATTAAACTCCATGATGAAGTATTTTCCTACAAAAATATTGAACTAACCTCTCTCGATCACGAAAATACATAAAGGATTTAGGGCGCTATTTTCTAAAGGAGATTAAATATTCAAACTACGATACTAGGTTTTCTTCAAGTATACTTTATTTAAAAAGTATCGTAAACGTATATATAGATAAGACTAAAGTACTAAAGCTACTTTGTGTTACATTTTACGACAGTATCAGTACTTTATGCTAAGGAATGCATGGTGTAAGATCTGAAATTCTCGTATGTTTTTCAGTAAAAAGAACTTTGAAACAATGGGTATCTCTGGGGAGTTTGAAGAAAAGGTAAAATAAGTTTTAAATTTTCAAGATTTAGTTCAATTATAAATAAATATGTATTATACTTTGAAGTTTTACTCATTGGTGGTTCGTTCTCATGCGATGGCTAGACAGCGCCGTCCAGAAAAATTTGACAAATCTTTACTAATAATAAAGTTGAAAGTCTCTTTGTCTGTCCGGATCTCTGTCTGTCAGGATCTCTGTGACGCGCATAGCGTCTAGACCGTTCGGCCGATTTTCATGAAATTTGTACAAAGTTAGTTTGTAGCATGGGGGTGTGCACCTCGAAGCGATTTTTCGAAAATTCGATGTGGTTCTTTTTCTATTCCAATTTTAAGAACAAAATCATTATAAGATGGACGAGTAAATTACGAAATTATCATAACGTGGAACCGTAACATGGGCACAAACCAATTGGCGGGAAAATTCACCATACATTATTTGTAAATATACAGGCGAACCAAAAGACCTTTTAATTTTCTATTACGGGCAAAACCGTGCGGGTACCACTAGTAATTAATAAAATAACAAATGAGTAAGACAAGAAAATTGCTTATGTTTGAAAAAGAAAAACAACAGGGGACAGGAACCATATTTTGTATCTGTAGCTCTCCACAGCCGCTTTTAACCATCTAATCAATCACAAATATTGAAACAGAATTGATTTAAATAATTTTGAAATAGGAAATTCATCTACCATGTATGTTTAGCCCGGTCAATTTAGACATAAAAATAGTGATCAAATAACAAAAATTCCGGGAAAGCTAAATTTTTGTAGGGACCTTGGGCTTACTATTACAAATAAGGTGCCAAACTCCCCATCGATCCCATGTGCGCTAAAAAAGTTATTCGGGGTCAAAGGTCAAAATTTTAGGTTTTTTGGATTTTTCTCAAAAACGGTAAATTTTATCGAAAAGTACTGCAGACCAAAGTTATAGATCTCAAAATTCTCTATAAAAATGGTCCTCATGATTTTTTTCTGCAAGACCAAACCTTCCCAGATATTGCGTACTCTCAAAAGACAGCCAGTCATTTACAGAATCCCCTCTACTTACATGGCCTTGAATAACATCTGGCTATTCTAGTCCGTGTGGCATCGTTCACGTATCCAAAGGGGCCGGACCTACTAAGGGCATGGGCGCACCCCTCAATATCGCGGAGCCCCCCCCCCTAGAAAACAAGATTCCCCCTCCAAAAACTGAGAAAAAATACCCCTCAAACAACCCCCTTTTAAATGTTTTTTGAGCTCTCAAACTGTAACCACATTTCATACAATAAAACATAGTTTGGCCTGCGAGTCGCATTATTATCTTGACTTCTGACAATGTTTGGCCTAAGTGATACAATGTGAGTAAGATTTCTAGATTCTAATCTAAGAAATCAATCTCTCTTGGTTAGACAACAAACTGTGTTTGACGCTTCTTTGTCTAATTTTACGCATCGCCTCACTGCTTTAGTATAACGTGAGGTATTGGAAATCATATAAATCAGTAGTTAGGCCCTCAAGCACCATTTCTTTTAAAGTTTTATCTGATACCAGCAAAAATACCCGGTGTTGCCTGGGTTAGCAATAATTATGAGAAACAATAGTTACTTGCATTTGTTTTCTGTTTTAAGTGAAAGTACTTAAAACACACCTTTTTGATGTGATTTAAAATCTAGCTTCTTCCTTACTCATAAAACTAAAGTAGCAGTAAGTAAAAAGAGCAAAATAGTATTCATTTAGAAACGAAAACACGAAATTTAAGCGTATACAAATGTGAAGAATTTCCGAAATATAAAATTAAACTTCACATGTTTAAAAAGATTTATCAGTTAATACTTATTATTTTTTTTATATTGAGTCTTACCCTTCTATGTATGTCTATTGAAGAACGAACTGTTTAAAAAAATGTAGCCGCGCGCCCGTGATCCCCTTAAACTTGCTTTAATTATTTTGGAAAATTTCAATTATTGTGGGTTCTTGGTGCGACTTAAAATGTTACCGAATTTGTGGAAATCGTTTTGGGATACCTTGGATAATGCTCCCCCTCCTTACTTTGTAAAACGGTATGTTACTAATTTTTGTTAAAGAGATATTGTCGCCATATGCTAAAATACTTTTGGTCACCATGAAATGGCGCTAAACAATTTCATCCGTAATGTTTCCAAAATAAGTAGTAAAATTTGGCGTTGGTTTGAATTTGTGCACAAAGTCACATTAATGGAAGTTTTTGTGCTGTTTATGGATTTGCCTAATTTAGTTGCTGGATTATTTTACAGTAAAAAAAGTTTTTAAAGATTCTTTGATTGGCGATATTTTGTTTACATTCTGAAAGCTGAGAAACATTATTGCATAGTCTTTGGCTTCGAAAACCGCGACAGTTGAAAAAACTGCCAAATGCATCCTCTACTGAAATCTTTCTGCATAAATTTTGGCGAGGTTTCTGCTGTTAGATTGGATGATGATTAAGTGTCCAATCAGCACAAATAATTATTAAAAAAAACCCAGTAATTACAATTGAAGTTCCGTTTAAATGGAAAATAATCAGCCAAATCTAGTTATTATTGGTCAATCTTGGGGGGAAAACGTTACTTTACGATTTGACTTGAGAAAAGCCTCAAACAGACGAAACACAAAAATATTCAACAATTCTAGCTTTGAACTGGGAGTTGAGATGATACACTAAAAAATGAATTGTATTGAGGAAAGCCTTCGAACATGGAACAAAAAAAGTCCATAACTCGTTTTTCATACAGCTTAGAACTTTCTAACAGATGCCATCTTCAGCAGAAAAGTAAGCGCTTTCGATGGACACATAACTTTAATATGTGCACGTATTTTTTAACCGTCATATTGGGGCATTTATGCGAAAATTTGGACAAAATAGAATAAAAAAGGAACTATCAATCGGATTTTTATCGAACTGGTCTACAAACCTCCCCAGTACCAAAAAGAACAAACGGTGAAAGTTTCAGTCAAATCTGCCGGGTAGTTTCTGAGATCTTAGGGAACAAATTTACCAAACTCCATTTTTATATATATAGATTCTTTTTTTAAGAAGATGATCCGAGTTTTCCCACTTCTGCATATCAAAGAACTCAAGTTGAAATCTGAAATTGTAAATTTTCGCTATACAATCGAATTTTTTTAACTTGCCATCGTACTATGTTTGGATCATCAGCTCTTGTTCTGCAAACTGGTTACTTTGAGAATCTAAAAAATATAACACTAGGCATTGCGGATGACCATTATCAGAGAACTTGTTTCAAGACGGATTACGATGATCAGTTCTAAGATGGACAATGAACATGTATAATTCCAGATTTCAATTTTGAAGCAGAGACTGCTATGAGCTCATCGATAAGCAGAACTGGTAAAACTCGGCAGCTCCCTCTTTCAAAAAGGGGACTTCCGATAAAACTTTGAAAAAAATTGCTTGGGGTGTACCTACTGAGTAGTATGGTTTTCAAAACTTCACGTCATACTAAAGCAGCGAGACGATAGGTAAAATAAGAAAAAGAAGTGTCAGGTACTCAAAACCTCACATGTCACATTAATGCAGTGAGGACGATAGGTAAAATAAGAAAAATAAATGTCAGGTGCAGTTTGCTGCTTAACCAAAAGGGATGGATTTATTCGAGTCAGATTAGAATCTAGAAATGTTAAGCCACAATACCATCAAGCCTCAATTTCAATCAAGTCTGAAAATTATGAGAAGTAAAATAGTTCAACTCGCATGCCAAACTTATGTTTTATTGTAATTAATGTGGTTACAGTTTGAGGGCTCAAAACCCATTAAAATTTCTTTAGCAACGTCTTTTGTTTCAAAGGGTGACTGATGCGGGCTGTTGCAAGCCACATTATTTTAAAATTTTTATACTTAACCTTTGTTCTCTCTCATAGGTAAATTTGACATTTTGAGCCAAAGTTATCTGCTAAGTGGAGAATTAAACATTTTTTTACTAGATAAGAAATGCTTTTATTACTTTTTTTTCGTATCTATGTAAGAATTAATTAATATGAAAGCAAACTTTTACAAATCATAACTTCTAATATTTTTTTCTCTAAGTACGGAGCAACACGATGTTACTCAATTCTGACTATATTGGTCAAATTCAAGACTCAACGCATGTGTGGAACTTTAAAATACAGTTTATTATTAAAATGATCTTATGCATTGTGTAATCTACACAAAAAGCCTGCTCTTAAGAGCGATAACATCAAATTTCTCAAATTTTGATATTTGATGAAATTATTATAACTTTTTCCAGTTTTTATGCATTTATGGTCAACTTCGAGGCGCGAGCGACACCTCAAGATATTTTTTGCGGTCGAAATCCTTTTGTTGAACCAAATATCTCTACAAAAGGCAACTTTTCCGGGCTATTACTTAGCGTTTATCAGATTTTGATTTTTTTCAATCCACCCTAATGAACATATCCAGTACTTCAAAAGTAAGTCCACCTCGAACAACAGCGGGATTAAGTGAATCTGAATCCAGCTTTGTTGTAAAAAAAACACTGCTTATTTTGTGGCGAGGAAGCGGATGAAGAAGCTGAGAAGAACAAAACGCAGAATTATCGCAGAAAAATTTATAAAGTTTCCACACTTACATTCAAAGAATCCCTTTTAAAATTAGCTAAAGATCGTTCTGAGGTGTGTCAAAAGCTGCTCTTGCACGTTTTAATTTTGAGTATGATTTAGTCGCTGCTTTATGAATTTTTCTTTCATTATTCTGCGTTTTCTTCTTCTCAGCCTCCTCATCCGCTTTACAGCCACAAAATAAGCAGTGTTTTTAAAAACAAAAGCTGGATTCAAATTCACTTAACTACGAGGAGGACTTACTTTTGAAGTACTAGCCTCTTTATCCTCACGTTGTTGCAGAGATTGAATTTTTTCGGGTGTATGATTTTCTGTAATCCACGCGAATTGTAACGGACTTTTGACTTCTTAAATAATCAGCATTTTTATAACTTCTCCCGAGACTTGCATCGATTAAAGTTGGCATTCCACAACTGCCCAGCACAACAGTTTCACCTTCAGTCAAAAGTTTATTGCAAATAAAGCGAAATTGTGACATTTTTCTTAAATATTGATCAGCACAAACAACAGTAGACCCTTGTGATAAATACGTTTATTCACTCGAACTGCACGTTTAACTCTAAAAGAAGCAGGTACGTCAGGGGTGCCCTCCCCCCCCCAGGAGGGGTCATTGCCCAGACTGCGCCATCGAAATTTTTAGGGGGATTGTTTTGAGGGGTATTTTTTATTTGGGGGGAAGCATGCTTTTGGGGGGATTTCCGCGAAAATGCGGGGGGTGCGCCTTTGCTCTTAGTGGGTTGGGCACCTCTGGGTACGTGAATGATGCCACACGGATTAGAATAGCCAGATGTTATTCAAGGCCACGCGAATAGAGGGGATTCTGTAAATGACTGGCTGTCTTTTGAGAGTACGCAATATCTGGGAAGGTTTGGTCTTGGAGAAAAAAATCATAAGGACCATTTTTATAGAGAATTTTGAGATCTACAACTTTGGTCTGCGGTACTTTTCGATAAAACTTACCGTTTTTTGAGAAAAATCCAAAAAAACCTAAAATTTTGACCTTTGACCCCGAATAACTTTTTTAGCGCACATGGGATCGATGGGGACTTTTGGCACCTTATTTGTAATGCTAAATCCAAAGTCTCTACAAAAATTCAGACATATGACATTTGATTTATCTGAAACAAAACCATTTTTACTTCTTTTTACAAAAAATAGGAAGTATTGTATTCGCGAAAAAATTTGCACCCAAAAATCGGTCTTCATTTCCATTTTGCTCACCCCCAAATGAATGTTGAGTTTTTTTTTTCAACCCGACCACACGTGGATATGTGCCTAGGAACGTACAGACACCCGAAATATCCATTTTGATGATCCCCGAGGTTATTACAATGAGTTTTCTCGTGACGTCTGTGTGTACGTACGTATGTGCGTATGTGCGTATGTATGTCGCATAACTCAAGAACGGAATGTCCTAGAAAGTTGAAATTTGGTACGTAGACTCTTAGTGGGGTCTAGTTGTGCACCTTCCTTTTTTGTTGCATTCGGATGCTCCAAAGAGGGTCTTTTGAACCTTTTTTGGATGAAATCATTGTTAATTTCGATGTACACTCAAGTGGTGTTATAATTTGGCGGACACTTGGCGATATATCGCCAGTGTTTTGGTCGCCAAGTTTTGTCGCCAACTTGGCGACAAATTTGAAGATTTTTTTTTTTAATCCGGTTTTAATTTGGCCATCGTTGGTGATATTTAATGAGTAAACTATTGAATCATATTGAAACTGACAATAATGACAAAATGACATTAAATTGAAGTAAAAGGAAGTCATGTGATGCACACATCAGCTCGCTTCTGGTAAGTATTTAACTCCGTAGTTATCTTTGGTGTCCCTACATTCCCGTGAACAAAACATATAACAATATTTTGTAAAAACTTCTAGTGCACCGTATTCAACACCAGCTTTTAAACCAATAATTAAGCAATAAACTTCGCAGACTATTTTTCACAGTATACTATTAGCACTTGTTCACCTGGTCCAATTCCGCTGCCTTAGAACCCCTGATGGGTAGAATTAATGCGTGTTAGTTAAGTTTATAGCAATCTAAAAGTATTCGTTTGCTAAGTGATTTTACTGAGGTAGTATGCAATATTCCAAATCGCTGCATTGCAATCAACGCACGTCAACACGTCAACTCAGTCGTAGAACGCTTGGTATAATACTAAACCGGGATAATTCTTAATATTGATGGCTGTAATTTACCACAGTTCGCATCATGTGAACTGGAGTTTAAGCTGCTACATACTTCTTCTTTGTACCATACAATAAACAAAAGTGCATGAAAATGATATAGCGACTGTAGCTGATCAACGTGACAAGTTAGACATCCATAGATTGGTTATTTTTGCTGCAATTGCATAAATAATTCAATGCACGTAAGACTACATATTTGTGTTAGAAAAATTAAGTCACACAGTGTAGTGAAATGTTTCAAATTCTGTTAGTGCTTTACATACCTTTGAGAAAATCCTGTTGGCATTTTGAACGTATCCACTTATTAACAGTGGCGGCCACTAGGGGGGAAGGGGGGGAATTTAATTTTTAGACATTTAAAATGTTTGACATAAAAAAAGCACATTTTGTCTTATTGTCTTCTGTTCTCCTGTATTTTTTCTTATGCAATGACATTTATTAAGGGAGCGATGAAAATAAGGGCAGTTTTTTATTTTTTTTTTTAAATAAATCAATGGCTTTTATACTTTCTAGGACTAATAATCTATCCATTACTGTGATATATCAACTAATCTCTTTAAACTTCTATGCATAATTCAAACTCCTTAGCAGTGTATCCGTTCTTTCTATTTTAAATTAAAGAGAAAAAATCATTTACTACTACTACTAATGATAATAATAATAACACACGTTTTAAAAAAAAACTATATTGTTGGAAATGAAAAAAAAGTCTGCATAATACACTTGAAAGAGGGTGAAAAAGAAAAAAAGTGGAAGCATTTCAAGAGACAACGAACTCTGAAATTTTTATGTTAATAAGAAGTATTTTTAAAAGTATTAAAAAGATAAAAAAAGATTTGTTCAAACATGATAAATAATAATTGAGATTACAGCGAGTTAAGACTTTTTTTTTTCGATTTTTCTAATCCTTAATTCTCTCTTAAACACCTTCAGAAACGTTTTTTTTTCATACAACGTATTCAGGTTTTAGAAATGTAGATAGATATTTTTCATATACTGTTTTTAAATGATGTAAAAGGTTTTTTATTCATTTTGAATTGAAAAAATGGTGGTTTAACATACGTCAATACATTAAATATTTCGAGCTAAAATACGCCCTGAATTCAGTTTCTAAACATGTGATGCATTAATTTCAAAAATATTAATGTTTCTTCAGATTTGTATAAACTTTTATGCGTTTTTGTAATATTATTTTAAAAATTGCATTGAAGAAAAATATCCTTTTTGAAATAAAAACAAAAATTTGTAAATGGTAAGTTGCAATTGTGACTTTGTAAAAGTATGTGGTAGTTAAAACTCTGTTTATTAAATGCATTTCTAATTTTTGTAAAACTTGATCCATCTGATTCAAACCTTAGGTCATATTCATTTCACTCGATTAAATGATGAATTTTATTTGAAACTCTATTGAATAATCCTCTTATAAAAGTCATCTAGCTGTAGTCATATATTAGTCCACTTAAGCACGAACATGACATTTAGAATCATAAACAAGAATTAATATTAGCCGCATTTCCAGAACTAGTGAATTATAAAAATGTTATTGAAGCACGCAGCAAATAATTGAAGTTTCTGACAGAACTTCAATTATTTCAGGTTCTGAAACAAAATTTGTAATTGACTAGACAGTCTTTTTTTGGAATTTGAATCGCATTTGCATATAATTTACAATGGTATACTAGTACATAATTTATTTGGTGCAAAATTACAAGTAAAAATATGAGCAACTGTGTAATTGAGGAATATTGATGCTGTGGAATTGTAATATATATGTATACTTTTATATGCATATAGCTCAATCTTTGATGCGCAAAAAAAAGGTTTGGTGAAGCATTCTAAGGGAACAAAATGTGCGTGGTGAGTGATACAATTACCTAATTGCGTAAACTTAATCACACAATGTGGTCCAGGAATGCTCGTATACTGCCCTTCCTCATTATTTTCAACAGTTTTTGCATCGGGAGGGGGGGGGGGGAGTGTCCAATACTTCACTCTTCAATTTTGATATTAAGGCTGTTAGTGAATGAAATTAGTTTTCCTCTTCACCCCAATTTTTTTTTAAACTTTTACTCCAAAGACGAGGGATGGGAGGTAGATACACCCCATGCTTTTAACATTAATTTGTAGGTTGACTAATCGAGACATGAACAATCAATTCAGAAGTTCAAGACCATCAGTACTCCATCTGTGGCCCGTAGATCGCATGCGACCCGCTGAATTCTCCAAACATAAGATAAATATATACCTTTGTGCTGAACCGTAGAGCAAGAAATAAACAAAGTCAGAAAAGCCCAACTTCGCAGATTCGGCGTTACAGGGAACGCCTTTTTCATTGCAAAAAGTAATGAGCTTATGGATGAAAAGTCGGATGTCTTTAATAATAATAAAAAAACCCGTTAATTACATTGAAGTTCCGTTTAAATGGAAAATGATCAGCCAAATCCATCTATTTTTAGCCAATCTTGTGGGAAAGCGTTATTTTTAGATTTGACTTGAGAAAAGACTAGAACAGTCAAACAAAATGCAAAAATTCAGCAATACAACAATGCCAGCTATCAACTGGGAGTTGAGATGATACACTTAATAATGAATTGAGTTGATGAAAGCCTTGAACATGGAACTAAAAAGCTCATAACTCTTTTTATGCAACTTAGAACTTTCTAATGGATGTCATCTTCAGCAGAAAAATCAGCGCTTTCGATGGACACATAATATTAACACGTGCAAGTATTTTTTAACCCCGTTATTGGGGCATTTATGCAAAAATTGGGACTTATTTTAGAATAAAAAAGGAACTATCAATCGGATTTTTTTCGAACTGGTCAATGAACCTTCCCAGTAAAAAAAAAAAAACGGTGAAAGTTTCAGCCAAATCTACCGGATAGTTTTTGAGATCTTAGGGAACACACACACACAGCCACATATTTACCAACATCTATTTATATATGTATACATAGATTTAAAGATTATCATGACGTACTTTATCTGAAATGTCACTTGGAATCAGAAGGTTAGTAAAAAATGAATGTATCTTGGACTCGTCAGAAAATGTCCCTAATTTCGCCTTACGTGGTTTAATTCGCATTTTAGATGAGGTAAAAATACTTGTAAAGTAAATAAACAGCAAGTTGAAAACTCATAGATCATGAAATAAGTTTTAAAGAAAATCCCTTTTGCATCAAAACTCAGGATGGGGTACACTGAGATTGTCTCACTTTGTCCCAACTACGACTGTCTCACTGTTACTCCACCTCACCATTTATTTCCAATTCAACATTTTAAGGAGTTCGTTTAAAGCCTTTCCTAAAGGTTTTCAATGATAATTCGCGACAACTCAGGATGGTTAGCTATAAACTCAGGATGGAGAACAGTGAGATTGTCTCACTGGAACCCAACTACGACTGTCTCACTGCACCCCACTCCACGCTTTTATTTCCAGTTCAACATTTTAAGGAGTTCGTTTAAAGCCTTTCCTAAAGGTTTTCAATGATAATTAGCGACAACTCAGGATGGAAAGCTATAAACTCAGGATAGGGAACAGTGAGATTGTCTCACTCTAACCCAACTACGACTGTCTCACTGCACCCCACTCCACCTTTTATTTCCAATTCAACATTTTAAGGAGTTCGTTTAAAGCCTTTCCTAAAGGTTTTCAATGATAATTAGCGACAACTCAGGATGGAAAGCTATAAACTCAGGATAGGGAACAGTGAGATTGTCTCACTCTAACCCAACTACGACTGTCTCACTGCACCCCACTCCACCTTTTATTTCCAATTCAACATTTTAAGGAGTTCGTTTAAAGCCTTTCCTAAAGGTTTTCAATGATAATTAGCGACAACTCAGGATGGTAAGCTATAAACTTAGGATGGGGAACAGTGAGATTGTCTCACTCTAACCCAACTACGACTGTCTCACTGCACCCCACTCCACCTTTTATTTCCAATTCAACATTTTAAGCAGTTTATTTAAAGCCTTTCCTAAAGGTTTTCAATGATAATTAGCGACAACTCAGGATGGTAAGCGATAAAATCAGGATGGGGAACAGTGAGATTGTCTCACTCTAACTCAACTACGACTGTCTCACTGTACCCCACTCCACCTTTTATTTCCAATTCAACATTTTAAGGAGTTCGTTTAAAGCCTTTCCTAAAGGTTTTCAATGATAATTAGCGACAAAGGTAGAACACTGAAAGTAATCAAATTGGTAATTTTTATTCATAAAAGAAAATGTTATAAATCGATGCACGCGGGAGTCGAAAAAAAAAAGATTTGCCTGCCTGAAATTAGAAAAGTAACTATAGTTTGAGTGCAAACGCAAGCAACAAGGTCTATTGCTTTAGATTTATGGGTACTTAGCACCATTTATCGATTATAATTAAAACATCTCAAATGTGCCCCACCCTCCCCTATAATGTTTGTGATTTGGAATAACCTACGGTATTTTTGCTTTTATTGGAAATTGTACGCGTTAACCATTCTGTATCATTCAATAATGGCAAAATGCCGGGAAGAACGGTCACACTGATACGATTTTGACTCTTACTATTTACATTATGTATACCATTTTATAGCAGCTCGACAATTTGTGTAATTGTCTAATTTTCTGAAAGGAGACTTGAAACATGATACTATGGTCGGTGAGTTTTACTTAGCTTACGTGAAACCAAAACCTGGAATAAATGAGTTGAACTTCTTATTTCCATTTCTAGAATAAACTATTTACTTTGACTGAAATGTAAATAACTACGCTTTATGTTAGTACTAATTCCATTATCGTTCTTAACTAACCACTAATTAATTACAATTCCATGAAAACGTTTCATATTTTTCCTCAGTTAAAGCATGAAATTGGATTGATGCCAATCACTCATAAAAGCTCTACGTGCAGTATTCAAACTTTTCTTTTTAATTCGTCAACCTCCGCACCAAAGTACTAAAATGTTAACGCTTTCGCGGCGCGATAGTGACGACACAAAGTACAAGAAAGACAAGACACGAATAAGAGGAGAAAACATGTTTATTACTTTTAATACAGCAAATGCTGGAACGTTTTTGTCTAGTGTACACAATAGATGTTGCTACGTAAACCGAAGCATCAGATGACGGTGCATGCGCACACGCGGTCTGTCTTATGTCGGGAAGTCCGGGACATTCCCGGTATTTTCGCTAATGTTCAATATTCAATGCGCCGAAGATAAATCACGGCCCGGGGTCGTCATATTTATACATATATATATACACACACACACACACACACACACATATATAAATAAATAAATAAAATATATATATATATATATATATATATATATATATATATATATATATATATATATATATATATATATATATATATATATATATATATATATATATATATATATATACAATTTTATTTTTAGTTTATAGCAGGGTTATCGAACTTCAAAACAAAAAGTGATTAGTGCATTATTTCAAACCCAATATTTATTTTTTATCAAATATTACAGATACTTCAAAAACCCGCTTTGCCCTACCTGGGGGCTCAAAGCGGGTACTCTTAAATAATTGTGATTTGGTACATTTTCCAATCGAATACGGAGTTATAAACGAATAAATTTGTTTTAAAATGTGTTTTCACGTGAAGAAGACTAATGAAATTACATACAACAGCTGCTAAAACAAATAAGTTATCAACACATATACACAAAATTTCCCATTACTCTATAACTTTATCCCAAAGGTGGGACTAGTACTGCTTTCACTAGAGATTTTTTCAAGATTTTTTACTTCATGTTATCGTAGCAAAACATAGTGTGCACATATTCTTCGAGCTCAAACGTACCACAATTTCTTGCATATACATGTACGTTCTCTCTCATTGTTGTTATGTGCATTGCAGACACTTTTACATTATAATTCAGGAACTTGTGCATATTATCACAAAAGGTTCAGAAATTATATGCTAGCTTAAAATAAACGCATAAAATTCATAAAAACGTGCATTCGGATCAGTAACTAATAAATTTTATCAAAAATAAATAAATAAATAAATAAATAAATAAAAAATAAATAATTTGAATTTTGACATCTTGAATTCAAGTTATGTTTTTCGCAATCACAAGTGTGTTTACGTAGGCGCGTGTGTTTGTGTGTGGGGGTATGTGTGTTGTGTGTAGGGGTATGTGTATGTGTGTGTAGGCATGTTGTTTGTGTCTGTGTGCAGGCATAACTGTGTGAGTAGTTGTGTGTATGAATGTGTGTGTATGGAGGGGGGTATGTGTATACGTGTGTAGGCATATGTGTTTGTGTATGTGTGCAGGCATGAATCTGTGGGTAGTTGTTTGTATGTGCGTATGTGTTTGTGTGTGTGTGTGTGTGCATGTGTCTGTATGTATTTGTGTGTGTATGTGTTTGCGTATGTGAGTGTAGGTGTATGTGTGCGTATGTGTTTGTGTGTATATGTGTGTGCGCGCGTGTGTGTGTGTGCGTAGGTGCATGTATGTGCAGATGTATGTGTGTATGTGTTTGTGTGTATATGTGTGTGCGTGCGTGTGTGTGTAGGTGTATGTGTGTGTATGTGTTTGTGTGTATATGTGTGTGCGTGCGTGTGTGTGTAGTTGTGTATGTATGCATGTGTGTGTGTGTGTAGTTGTGTATGTATGCGCGTGTGTGTAGGATATGGATGCAACATGGAGACGGCTTTCGCTATAGGAGCAGCATCGTGAGGACCCGGTCAACGGTGATGCTGCAGAGGGTGGCGGTGGGAAAATAAAATCAAAGGACATCAAAACAGTCAAGTGAGAACAATAAGCCATCGTGATTGCTCAACAAGTGAGAACAATAAGCAATCGTGATTGCTCAAAAAAAAAAAAACAGTATTACTTCTTTTCTGCCAATATTTGAAAGAAATAACTAATCACTTTTCAAAGTGAATTAGTAGAAATCATTTATCATACATTTTCTTATGCTACATTTCTCTTACGATAAAATGCTTGCCACAATTATCCTTAATCATGTTAATAGAGATATGCATGCCATTTCTAAAATTTTCGATCAATCACTGGGTCAGTTGCTGAACGAAATAACAATCAGTTAATGATATGTGTCCTAGTTCTAGTTGAGTCACAATACCCGCATAATTTATCGTTATTTTCTCGTTAACGTTCACTTATCCATTTTGTCTTAGGTGTATATTTATATGCAATTTGAGTAGAAAATTACAGTATTTTGGAAAACTAAAAGCACTTAGATAAATGACTTTTATTCAATAGTCAACTATTGTTCCATCAAAAGAAGACATGTTGATCGTTAACTTGTGACGTCACTTTTTCATTTCGATTCGGCAACAAATGCAGCATTAACTTTTTTTTTCTTTATTAAACGAGTTCAGTAAACTTGACTGGCTTTAATTCATTTTATTTTTTTTATTTATCACATTTATTTTTAACGTAAAAACAGTATGCAACACACAACCTCCAGCATCCAGCGCATATCATTCAGTATCCAGCATGTATCATTCATTTGAATTTTGACGTCTTGAATTCGAATTATGGTTGCGATATAAGCCATTAGTGGGAAGTATAATCCCAAACAGTACGATCCTATCGCAATTCGTGATTGCAAAAAACATAATGTGCATTCAAGATCTCAAAGTTCAAATTATTTATCTTCAGTTTTTTTCCCAGTAATAGTAAATTCAATAACGTTAAACAAACAACAAAAAAAAAAAAAAAAAAAAAAAAAAAAAAAGAAAATTAAACAGACTCGAAAATAGGGTTGCCAAATTTTTCAAGTAGACAAGATATCCTCTTTTAAAGGTGAAAAGGTGTTAGTTTATGGATATCAATACATTGGGGCTATAAAACTTACAGTCCCATAGATGATATTAAAAAGATATTAGATACTATTGAACAATTGTACATAAAGTTTCAGAAGGAGTTGCATATAGATAATCCTTTTTACGATACCATTTGATTTTCAAACGAAAATATATAAATGAAAAAAGAAAACCTAATTTGAATTTTGGTTTCTTGAATTCAAATTATATTTTTCGCAATCCCGAGTGTGTGTGTGTGTGTATGTAGGGGTGTATATTTGTGCCCAGGCATGAGTGTGTGTGTGTATAGGATTTTGCATGTATGCGTGTGTTTTTGTGTCTGTATGCAGGCAGGCATGAGTGTGTGTGCAGGTGTGTGTGTGTATGTATGCGTGTGTGTTTGTGTCTGTGTGCAGGCATGAGTGTGTGTGTGTACATGCAGGTGTGTGTATGTATGTGTGTTTGCAGGTGTAGGATATGGGCGCAATTTGGAGACGGTTTTCGCAAGAGGAGCGGCATCGTGAGGAGGCCGGTCGGCCGGTGGTGCTGCAGAGGGTGCTGGTGGGAAAATAAAATGATAGGACGCCAAAATAGTCAAATGAACGCAAAAAGCAATCGTGATTGCTCAAAAAAACCCTCCAATTATGACAACATAAATTTAAAATTAAAATATCAGTTTTTTTTTTATTTTTCAATTTCATCAAAACAAGGAGCCCCATCTAGGTTTAAAAAATGCAAAATATGATTTTTTGCGTACAGACGTTAATAAGATGTTTTGAATAAAATAGAATAAAAATCCATTAAATTTACCCCTTAAAATCTTTAATTTCTTAATGAATAATCGTTTGAGGCAAGCTGATTCATTCAACTAGAAAAAACATAAAATATATATCTCTTTCTTTGAAGTATCACGTCATTATTCATTTCAGGTAATGAGAAATATTTAGCAAGTATGAAAGAAAGAACTGTCATTTCGTTCGCTTCACGTAAATAACAAATCAGGAGGAAAGTTTTGCATTACTGATAATTAAACTTTGGAAAAAAGTTCATCAATAAATGCAGAGACATTTTAAACGCATTTAGAATCTCAGTTCTCTAAGAGTATGTAAATGGATTTTGTTTTTGATTTTTAGGTTTTTAAAATTATATAAAATCAAACTTGATGCTTAAGTTCGCGATAACGAAATATTTATTTAAATAAATGTAAGTTATTTAAAGTTGAAACTGATATTTTCCCGCTTAATACCTGTATGAAGACTTTCGGACACAATTATTTGATAACGAAAACCGATTGATAACAATAAATGAACCACGAAATAAGATATACTCGTCATCTTAAGCCATGCATATTAAATTCCACAGCAAACAAAAAAAATAATAATTTGAACTGTGACATCTTAGATTCAAATTATGTTTTTCGCAATCACGAGTGTGTGTGTGTGTGTAGGCGTGTGTGAGTGGGGGAGGGGTTATGTTTGTTTGTGTGGGGGGTATGTGTATGTGTGTGTTAGGCATGTTTGTTTGTGTGTGCGTGTGGATAGTTGTGTGTATGTATGTGTAGGTATGTGTGTTTGTGTCTGTGTGAAGGCATGAGTGTTTGGGTAATTGTGTGTATGTGTAGGTGTCTGTATGTATGCGTGTGTGTGTATGTGTTTGTGTGGGTGTCGGTGTATGTGTGTGTGTAGGTGCGTGTATGTATGCGTGTAAGTGTAGAACATTGAAGCAACCTGGAGACGGTTTTCGATAGAGGAGCAGCATCGTGAGGCCGATCGACGGTGGTGCTGGCAGAGGGAGGTGGTGGGAAAATAAAATCATAAGAATTCAAAACAGTCAAGTGAGAACAATAAGCAATCGTGATTGCTCAAAAAAACTCAAATTAATGTGCTTAAAAAGAAATTATTTCGGAACTTAGTGCTTAGAAAAGTAGAAAAATACAAAATACGGCACACAAAACTACATTATTACGCCAACTCGCCTTTTGTTAATACAGTATATGCGTCTAAATAACGGTTTAAGCGAAATATAGTTTAGCAGGATATGGATTAATGATATTTTTTTGCAATACTTTTTTTAATTTGTGATAAGCGTCAAATCCTTTTATCAAAAAAAAAAAAATACATTTTATAATACGCAATTTTTTTCGTTCGTGCAGTTTTAATTGGCTTCATGCCACTTTTTCAAACTCTTCCTAATTTTTTTTTTGTTTGCAAACATAAAGCATTCTTCATAATAAAAGTGTTTGGATTTGTTTAAAATGTGCCGCACTAAACATGTTTAGTGAAGGGATGAACATGATCATAAGGGACCGAAATAGATTAAGCGAGAGAGTAATACTATTCGGAGTTTGGAAACATTTACGAAACTCTTTGATCGAATATTAATAAGCTTTAATCCTCCGAAAATTTCAGTTATTCTCCGATGGAACATGATTAGGATAAAGCCTTTGTCGGAAAATACGTGGATATAAAACTATGGCTATTTTCAAGTAATTTTGAACTAATATAAGTATTGTGAATTTCAAGTTATAAAAAGCATGTACTCACTGAAGAAAAATAAAGATCATTAATTTGCATCTAATCTCATTCTGTTTTATTTTTCCTTTCAAATACTTATTTTTTGAGGTCTGTATAATACATATTCTTTACTAATAATAAAGCTGAAAATCTCTTTGTCTGTCCAGATCTTTGTCAGGATCTCTGTGACGCGCAAAGCGCCTAGACCATTCGGGAGATTTTCATGAAATTTGGCACAGAATTAGTTTGTAGCATGGGGGTGTGCACCTCGAAGCGATTTTTCGAAAATTTGATTTTTTTCTTTTTCTATTTCAATTTTAAGAACATTTTCTCGAGCAAAACTATCATAAGATGGACGAGTAAATTACCAAGTTATCATAACTTGGAACCATAACATGGGTATTTTCAAGAAATTCATCATACTTTATTTGTAAATATACAGGCGAAACAAAAGACCTTTTAATTTTTCTACTACGGTCAAAGCCGTGCGGGTGCCACTAGTTTATAATATAGCGCTTGATTGATTCGCATTGTTGGGATTTAAATTTGATCTTTATTGCCGGAACTTTTAGTTTCTCCTTTTAATTTTTATACAATGAGTATAGGAACCAGTAATGTATCACAATTATTAAGTATCAACTTCTTTTTGTGCGTGTGTGTTTGATAAATAATTTTGTGTCGTAGGTGTGACTGTGCGGAGTTTTAAACTTCTCCTTTTAATTTGTTCATAATGAGTATAGGGACCGTTACTATATTATAATAGAAACTATTAACTCCTGTTTTCTGTTTCTTTTTTCTTTTTTTGTGTGTGTTCGTGTGTTAGATGAATAATTATTTGCACGTGTCGTGGGTGTGACTGAACGAGATTTCAAACTTTTCCTTTTAATTTTTACATAATGAGTATAGGAACCATTACTTTATCATAATGTAAAATATTAACTTCTGTTTTCTTTATTTTTGTGTGTGTGTGTGTGTGTGTTAGATGAATAATTATTTGCGCGTGTCGTGGGTGTGACTGTATGGGATTTTAAAATTTTCCTTTAATTTTTACATAATGAGTATAGGGACCATTACTTTATCATTATATAAAATATTAACTTCTGTTTTTTTTTCTTTTTCTTTGTATGAGTGTATTTGATGAATAATTATTTGCGCGTGTCGTGGATGTGACTGTACGAGAGATTTCAAACTTCTCCCTTTAATTTTTACGTAATGAATATAGGGACCATTACTTTATCATAATATAAAATATTAACTTCTGTTTTATTTTGTGTGTGTGTGTATGTTTGACGAATAATGATTTGTACGTGTCGGGAGTGTGATCCTCGGTGATCCCGAACATTGAATCTTTAATGTATTGAATTCATAATGCATTATATATTTCAGTTTAAAGCATATTTTCAGCATATTAATTTATCCACACTTGATCGACTAGGGAGCGAGTAGAAAAAGCATGAATTGTTGGGATCTGAATGATAATGCTTGAATTTACGGTGTTTGGAATATGATCGTGACAAAGTTGCAGCATTTTTGTAGTTGAAACTGAACGTCCTATTGATACAGTCTCAAACTAGCTTTGCAATGCTGGAGAGAGATTAAGATTTTGACTCACTTTAATCATGCAATCATGTCACTATCTTTAATTTTATTGAACTTTACTGTTTACTTATTAGTAGTCACTGCAAAATAAATGATAGAGTGAAAATTTGAGATGATTTTAAATGTTTTAGGAACACAAAACTAAGTAAAGCAAAAAACCGGTAAATATTAAAAGATATATATATATATATATATATATATATATTAATTTGAATTTTTGGCAACTTGAATTAAAATTATGTTTTTCGCAATCACGAGCGTGAGTGTGTATGAATGCGCATGTGTGTTTGTGTAGGCGCATGTGTGTGTGTGTATGTGTGTATGTATGTATGTGTGTGCGTGTTGTATATGCAGTGCTGTGTGTGTACGCGCGCGTGTGTGTGTGTATGCGTGTGTGTGTGTGTGTGTGTGTGTGTGTAGGATATGGACGCAACTTGGAGACGGTTTTCGCAAGAGGAGCAGCATCGTGAAGCCGATCGACGCGGCGGTGGTGCTGGCAGAGGGTGCTGGTGGGAAAATAAAATGATAGGAATTCAAAACAGTCAAGTGAGAACAATAAGCAATGGTGATTGCTCAAAAACTCAGAAAAAAAGGGTAGACTAAAAATATCGCATTTTTATCCCTTTGTTTTCATGTAACCAATTTATGTTCCTTTAATGATAATACTGCAATTTTCAACTAATTAACATTTTTTAGAGAAGAACAAACTTTTTGTTTAAAAATTATTTGGCACATTTGGCGCAGAATTTTTTTTAATTTATATAAGTCTTGGAATGCGGAGCCGGATTCAGGCTGGTTTCGGAGTAAAGGAGCCGGAGTCGGGAGAAAAAGGCTTGAAATTCTGAGAGTCAGAGTCGGTCATTTTTCTTAATGATCACCACCCATTCAGTGCTAGTGGATTCGGAGTCAGAATCCAACATTCTGAAATTTCTAGAATCTTAGCCAGAGTCTGTTATTTTCGCTCCGATCTGCAGCCCTGAAAATTTAGAAGGTAATTAATGTTCCATGAATTTAAAATTTACTATTTTTACAAGATTGGCATTTATCACAAATTCAACACTTTATTTCAAAAATGAATATTACACCGTTTTCACTTATATGGCGGACTTAGGAGTGGCCCTTAGAAAAACCTTTAGCCTAAGTGAAATTGGCTGTGTTTTTCTCATTTATCTTTTTGAGTTTTATTTTAAGCTTATTATTTAAACATTGTATGCTTTTCACTGTTAATTCTAACACATTTTAGTTCTACGTAAGAAAAAAAAAGCCTCTACAAAGTTAGACAAAGCGTTTTAAAAGCTATTCATATACCTGTATTTATATCTTTTCTAAACTACAAATTTGTTTGTTATGTTTTTATTCATTTATTGATTTATTTATTACTTTTTTTTTTCAATTTGTATTTCTCGTACATTTTACTTTTCTTTTCATTTGAAGCCTTGTTCTGCGTCTTGTTTCACTTTTAAACATCAAACACAAAATGCACTTCGTAAAGACATGATCCCATTATAATTTATTATATTTTTTAAAAAATTATAATGGCTAAGTTACTCGAAAAGTAAATTGTCGACGTCTCATAGTTTGTACTATCAACCCCTTCAGACCTGGTGTCCGGTATACCGAGCATACACTTTAAACAGCTGCTAATCATTTCATAATTGATTTAATTAGTTGATTTTTTTTTGCATTTTACTCTTTACATTCTACTTATTATAATCTGTGAAATAATTTTTCTTTTCGGGATTGACAACACTGACATATAAGGATTGAGAGATAGAGAGTGGCTCATTTTTCCAACCATGGATTTTCATCTGAAAAGCGAGGTTTTTTCCTGATTTTTTTCAAAATATCTAATATTTAATTAATTGTTTCAAATGCTTATATTATGTTTTATAATAGTTTGTAGAACATTTTATAATGAAGTTTGTTCGGTATTTTATCGTTTTTGTATGTGTAATATTGATTTCAAAAATATAAGTCCGGAATATTGGACGTGCCATAACTCTTTTTTCTCCAACAAACTCAAAATTTTGTCTATAAGAAACCCTTTACCATAGTACACTGTGTACCAAATATCAACACTTTTAGTCCAATATTTCATAATTCCTGCTGAAGGGGTTAACACACCGAAGAACGTAGCGCGTTTTAAAAATAAAGTCTCACCACAAATTGCAATGAAGGAAGTTTGTTTTAGCAAATGGAGCGAAAGTGAATAATACGAATATTACACGAAGGGGAATTGCGTATAGTTAATTATTTTTCCTACTTCTTCCTGTTTACTAGAGCTGAGGTAAGTTTTAACGTATGCGAACTGTATATTTTTCTGCGTGTTCAAATGCTGCTTCTAGAAATTAAAGATTTTACTCGATTCACATCTTTCACAATTTCTTGGCTAAAATGCCACACAGCACAACTTTTATAAGTCTTTTAAAATACTTGGATCGATTTGTAACAAATTTTACTCTGGGAAGGAGTTTTTAAAATTTATAATTTTCAAAGACTTAAGAGTAGCTTGATAAATGTTCGAAAATACCTTGATAGATAAAGGATGTTCTGCGTAGCGAAATGGGAATATCGATATAAAATTGATGTATATAAAAGAAAAATATGTTAATGTAAATTTGGTTTCATTTTATTTATTTATATATTTATTTTGGACATTTGTGTGATCAATTTAAGTTAAGTTGAATGAAGTAGTATTTCCTTTCATTTCAACGATATCATCTTTGTCTCTATCATTTTCAATTATCTTTTAAAATGTTGCAAAGGTATTTCTCTCTGCAAAGACAAGATAGATGAAGAATTTGACCAGAATTAAATATGTTTTATTATCTTCATGCCATCATCCACTTTTAAACATTAAGCATATTTAAGCTTCGACTCTAAATTGATCTAAATGAGTGTTTTAAAAATACTGACAAAACAAAAATTTTCATTCAATGCAATTCTATGGATATTAGTTTTTAGGGAATAATAAACAAGCTGTTTTTAGCTTTTTAAATGACACTATATAAAAAAAAGGTTGTTTTTTTACAATTTATCTAGGAAATAAACTTAAAGCTCCGAGGTTTTCTTAGCATTAAACATTGCTTGAGGCTGTTTTCAATTGTAAAGTAAACAAAATAATTTACAACCTTTTTAGTTGACTTGAACTACAGTGCTGGCCAAATTATTAGACTAAGACTGTTTTAAAAGCAAATTCTTTATTGATTACATAACTATAGACACATTAACGAAGAGTGAAATAATTATCTAATATTTAGTGTGCATTCCCTTGTTCTTGATGAGCATTTTAAGTATTTTTGGCATACTTTTCACAAGATTTACACCATTTCTTAACTTTTTCAAAACGGAGGTAAAAAATTGTTCATACTCACTATTATAGTATATACTCTCATACACATACTCACTAATTACCTAAAACTAATTTTAAATATAACAGAACACATTAATAAAAAGAACTAGTGAACTATTTAAGCTGATTGAGGTTATGTTCCTGATAGGTAGATAAGCAAAGAATATAAACAAAGCAGACATTGCTGCCATATTATGCTAAAATAACGTAATAATCGGTGTACAGTATGTGCTGTACTTTGACAGTAAAATAAATAGTATTTTAGTACAAATAGTGTACAAAAAACAAAAAAACTCTTTAGTCTCATAATTTGGCCAGTACTGTATTCAATTCATCCACCAATTTTCAATTTGAGAATTACACATTTTGTGCAAGAATAATGTTCGTGTTAGCTTTACAGTTTCCCGTCTCCTGCAGTTTTGTAAGCAGATTTTCAGAGACTGAATCCGGATTGTATTTATATTTGATTCATTGTTGCTGTTTTCAGTTTACGTGATTAAACATTTTTTTATACTTCATCTCCTCTGGTTTATCCTCTGGCAGCTGTTGGATTGTTCCTCCTCCTCAGAGGCTTCTGAAAGGTGCTGCTCGTAGAGGCGCTGGTTCAAAACTCAACGAAACATCAAATGCTGTCACGTGAGGGTAATCATGATTACAAACAGTAAGACATGATTACAAAAAGCAGCAAAAAGGAAAATAATAATAATAATTTGAACTTTGACATCTTGAATTAAAATTATGTTTTTCGCAATCATGAGATTGTGTGTGTGTTTATGTAGGCGTGTGTGTTTGTGTGTGTGGGTATGTTTGTTTGTGTGGGATGTATGTGTATGTGTGTGTAGGCGTGTGTGTGTGGGTAGTTGTGTGTATGTGTGTTTTCTGTGTGGGGGGGGGTATGTGTATGAGTGGGTAGTTGTGTGTATGTATACGTGTGTGAATGTGTTCATGTGTATATGTGTTTGTGTGTGTATGTGGTGGTGTGTATGTATGTATTTGTGTTTGTGTATGTGTAGGTGTCTATGTATGCGTGTGTGTATGTGTGTGTAGGTGTATGTGTAAGTGTATGTGTTTGTGTAGGTGCATGTGTAGGCAAGTAAGTTACGCAACCTGGAGACGGTTTTCGCTGGAGGAGCAGCATCATGAGGCGGCCGGTCGACGGTGGTTCTGCAGAGGGAGGCGGGGGGAAAATGAAATCATAGGACATCAAAACAGTCAAGTGAGAACAATAAGCAATCGTGATTGCTCAAAAAAAAATAGATAAGTCGTGAATGAAAGTTTTGCTTTCTTATTTAATCGTTAAGCGCGTTTTATTAAATTACATACACACTTTTGACTTGTTATTTTTGACTGTAATATTATAAGAAAACATTTTTCATTGCAATAAAATAAGTCGTGTTCTTAACTTTGCACAACAACATTATTGTACTTACTTCAAAACAAAAGTGCGCAGTAGTATTTCTAACATAGGTCTAAAGTAATATAAAATGATTTTCAAACATTACATAATTTTAAAACACGATAAGGTGCATAATATACTACGTGAAAGACACTAACCCGTGTCGCTAATTTAAGCCAACACTTTCTAAAGATGATTAAAATCGTTTAAATGTTTAAACTATAAAAACTAAAAAATGCACAGCTTCCCTTGAATGTTATAAGGTATCCTTTATTATTATTAAATTAAAAAAAGGTAACCTCAAGAAAAGGTTACCTTTAAAAATAAAATAACCTCAAGAAAATATTTGAATTAAAAACAGAGATACATTTGCGGATATACTAAGTGATAAGAGCTGCTATAAATCATTTAGTTGTAATGAGCAACACTAACTTATAATTGGCTTGAATAGCAGTCACTCTACCTAAAATTACTGCGTGTTTATTTCAAGAGTTAAAATTTACATTTTACAGGTAAACTAGAAACTTGAAATTGCAAACATTGAATGTTTTTTTTTTATATATATAATAAGCTGTCATATTATTTATGCATTAATAAGTTTCCGAAAATGTAAGTGCCGAAAGTATTCCGATATTAAGGTTTATATAGAAAATGATATGTGAAATATATTAATGTCTCAAGTCAAACTACACATTTGACTTAAACTTAAAATGCTTACTATAGCCCTTATTTGTTGAAATTTTTAGTTTACTTTCACAATTCCAATCACTACCACAAGGCTTAATTAAATATTGAAAAATTTTGTTCGATTTGATATTCATATTTTTATGAGTTCGATTGTTATTGAACTTAAAAATGTAAATCGCCTGCAGGTGTCAAAAAGAAGAAAGTTTACTGGTAAAGAGATTGTTTCTTAAGAATAGTTTAAGATTTTCCAATATTATTCTTTGCTTTCGTATAATTCAACCAGCTCAAATCTTTATTCAAACCCAAAATTTCTTTATGTTGAAAGCAGTAACATTTTTTGGCAATCAATACCTCCTTTGATGTGCAAAGTTTGTTTATTAATACGAAGATACAAATTACATTTCAGAAGAAATTCCATTGTAGAAAAATATTAAATATGATTCTAGTAATGTTCTTGTCCCTTTTATCTATCTCTCGAGTTGTTGCAGAAAATTTTCTATTATTTCTTTTTTAAATCTTTTTTTTAAGAAAAGTTTCTTATAGAGACATACCATTAAGGTTTACCCTCTGTTTCACCGAAATTTAGAATTTCCTAACCCCCCCTCTTTAAATACATCAAAAAGTAAGATGATAACTAAAAACAGGGAGGAAGGAAATTTTGTATTGGTTAAACTGGGGGGGGGGGGGGGGACACCCTTACAGTATTGAAAAAATACACTATAAGGAAAAAAAATATTCTTGTTAAGTTATTTCAATTTTAAAAAAAGTTACATTGAATCATATGTTTTAATTGGCGGTATAACCCAATCATTAATACTTTTCTAATAATATTTACAGACGTTATAAAGTTGTTTGTAGTTTTAAGCGTAGGAGCGTTATTGAATTGTAGGTTGATCCGTGAATTAAAACACTTTTACTTCTTTCACAGTTGCAGAAAATATAGATGTTATATTTTCCTTCTAAAATTAAATTTTAAGAATCCTTAATATATTCATGAACAATTCAAACTTTCCGAACTATTCTATTTATCTGATGGAAATACAGCTGATATGAACAGGGAGGTAGAAGGGAGGAGATAACTCTTTCCTACATAGAAGTGGCAAAAAATTATAACTTAGTACGCTTTTTTTGAGATAGTTGTGGGGTTTTCTGTTGAAAATAATCAAGTTTTCGAAAATTACAATTTACTCTTATTGTACATGTATTTTTAAAATGAAAAAGGTTTCTCGATTTTTTTCTTTTCGATTTGGTTGTCGAAAAAAATGCAATAATAATAAAAAATAATGATAAGTTATGTCTAAGTAGTGAATAAATACATGAATAAAATTGTTATAATCAACATCAGCTTGAAGTTAAGTAATTGAAACATTAACATTCATTTTTATCTGTTACAAGTTGTGAAAGCAAAAAATTATTTCGCTTCAATTAGTTCTTGAAATATGTCAGGAAATTTATAACTTAATAAAAACAGTAGTTATGTACTTAATTCTACTACATTCTCATTCCGTCAATTATTTACAGGAATAGAAAAAATTCCAACTCGTAATAAATAAAACATCGCACAGCGCAATATTAATAGCAGACGAATTCGGAAAGTTGGTACTGAAAAGTAAAAATACTTTTTCTATCAAAATACTGCGATAACTTTCTGTGGACGAGAGCCGTACAGAATCCACTATATTAGCCCCTTGTTACAACCAATTTCCAGTATGTACATTCAGTAAGTTGCCGCCCCATAGCCAGGACTAAGACAGAAATACATGAAATACACCGCCAGCTCAGTCGAATTCAGCCGAGGACTGCAGTTTCGTACTTATTAGCACTCATCAGTCCGGCATAGGAGTGACTGAGTTGGAGGTGGAAAACCTCTAAAGGAAGCCTAGAATGCCAAACAAACTAGTAGCTAATACAGAATTAGCACTGATCAGATCAGTGACTGAAAGAATGGTTCGGTTCAGCTCGAATATTGAAGGCAAGGCACCAACTCAGTAACTCCTATGCCGGGCTGATGAGTGCTAATAAGACGAAACTACAGTCCTCGGCTGAAATTGACTGAGCTGGCGGTGTATTTCATGCTATTTCCAGTAGTTTTTTTTTTCTTTTTTTTGCTTATATAGCTGTCTCTAAAAAAAATAGAAACTTAGCATCATTTACATTGCACTGCTTTAGTTGTCGGGAGCCGTTCACCGACAGTGTCCTCTAGAAAAAGTGAACAATCGTAGCCACTTTTACACTAACGAACCCGTATGACATTTCTCTCCTTGTTCCTACTCCGTGGATATGAAATATCAGAAATTCTAATGCATTACTTCTAAACAATAGAGCATGAAAAATGAAGTACTCGTCATGCCCGACTGATCTGAAATGGGATTTTATCTATAGACCCTTAAGATCTTCTCGCATGATCTTCAGAATATCTTAAAGAATAGGAAATGCACTTTACAATTCTTAAATTAAAGAAAGAATCTAGTATAGCTCTTTTGTTCGAACTCTTCCCTTCAAATCAATATATTTTGTAGTTTATCTTTTATACTGATGTATATATATATATATATATATATATATATATATATATATTATATATATATATATATATATATATATATATATATATATATATATATATATATATATATATATATTATATATATATATATATATATATATATATATATATGTGTGTGTGTGTGTGTGTGTGTGTGTGGTGCTGTTTTTCTCTTTATTTCCCATTACACTCTAGAGACTTTAAAATAAAAATGTTTGTCAGCACACCTCTCTATAACAAAAATGAACGGTTATAATATTTTTCTGATATTGCACTCAACAAATACGTTTCTCTTTGGGCATTTGAGGAAAGAAACGAAACGATTGTAATATATTTTTTAGTTTTCAAATTAAAGAAAAATAAACTGTTTTCTGAAAAGAAGGTAATGTGTGAGTAAAAATTTAAAGTAATTGCGGCAGTGAAAAGCAAAGTGCCCAAATTAAAAATTTGGAGATAACCAGTGCAAGTAGTAGGAGAACCTATCTTCTGTTTTGGAGCAAAATTTAGTTTTAGTAGCTCTGGTAGTTGCTGCTGTGTGTATAGCATGATCTAGAAAATGTTTCCAATGAAAAGCCTTCCCGGGATTGGAACTTCGAACAGACGTTTTACTCGAAACGTTGAACCGTCCACTTACATCCCTTTCCTTCTCACTACCTCAATTGAAGTTCTAACTTTTTTCTTTTACTTTTTTTGAAGGATGGTAGCAGACTTATTAAGTCATGTAAGCAGTTCATGTATGTTTAACTTCATTATACGAACTACTTTCATTTAATTATTACAAATTGGAATCCATTTTGTTTTAAAGATACAACCATCACAGAGGTTGTAATAAATGAATGAATTAGGCACATCATTTAAATATGTTCAATTTTTTTAAAACAATCTACCTATCTTAGATTATTAGATGAAACTCTTCTAACTGGAATCCATTTTGTTTTAAATTTGTTGTATATTAAAAAGAAAACGAGCTGATGTGTGCATCACATGACTCCCTTTTACGCCAATTTAATGATAATAGTGCCTTGGAGTAAGCAAAGGAAACAGTAAATATTTTCACCCCTAGTTTCTCGCGAACAGAAGCAAAAAAAATGTTTTGCACAAATTTATTTAACCATTATTGGCAATTTTAATATAATTGAGTGGTTAACTCTTTCATTTCACCAACATTGGCAAAATTAAAAACCAGATTGAAAAATTAAAAAAAAAAAGTAACAAATAAATTTAAAAAAATAAATAAAAAAAAACATCGCCAAATTTTTCGCCAAGTTGGCGACAAAACTTGGCTGCATAAAGCTTGGTAATATACTGCCTCGTGTTTGACAAATTATAACACCACTTTAGTTAGCATAGAAATTAATAATAATTTCCGCCCGCAAATGCATAAAAGACCCCCTTAGGAACATCCGAATGCAACCAAAAGGGAAAGTGCACAACTAGACCCCACTAGGAGTCTACGTACCAATTTTCAACTTTCTAGGATATACCGTTTTTGAGTTCTGCGAGATACATACACACATACACGCATAAGCACAAACGCACATACTTACGTACATACGGAAGTCACGCGAAAACTCGTTGTAATTGCCTCGGGGATCATCAAAATGGATATTTCGGGGGTCTGTACGTTCCTAGGCATATATCCATATATCAATTCACTAATATATGGATATAACCAATAATTATCCGCATAATATTCACCATAAATTCACCAATAATTATCCACATAAAAGGTACCATAAATTCACCAATAATTATCCACTTGTGGTTGGGTAGAAAAAAAAACATCATTCATTCGGGGGTGAGCAAAATGGAAATTATAAAGCCGATTTTGGAGTGAAAATTTGTTCGCGAATACAATACTTCCTTCTTTGTAAAAGGAAGTAAAAATTATTCCATTCAGTAAACTTAAGAGTACAGGAGTTGAAAAAATGCGTAAAGTACGCACATCATTTATGTTCAATTTATTTAAAAAATAACTACCTTTATGTGATTATAATATAAAACTTTACAAATTGATATCATTTTTACTTCCTTTTATAAAAAAGGAAGTATTGTATTCGCGAAAAAATTTTCACTCAAAAATCGGCCTTAACTTCCATTTTTCTCATCCCCGAATGAATGTTGAGTTTTTTTTTCGACCCGACCAGACGTGGATAGATGCCTAGAAACGTACAGACACCAGAAATATCCATTTTGACGACCCCCGAGTTAATTACAACGAATTTTCTCGTGACGTATGTATGTGCGTATGTGCTTATGTGTGTATGTGTGCATGTGTGTATGTATCTCGCATCACTCAAAAACGCATAACTCAAGAATGGAATGTCCTAGAAAGTTGAAATTTGGTACGTGGACTCCTAGTGTGGTCTAGTTGTGCACCTGCAATTTTGGTTGCATTCGGATGTTCCTAAAGGAATCTTTTGCCCCTTTTGGGGGGAAATCATTGTTAATTTCGATGTAAACTCAAGTTGTGTTGAAATTTGTCTTACACTTGGTGATATATCACCAGTCTTTTGGTCGCCAAGTTTTGTCACCAACTTGGCGACAAATTTGGAGATTTTTTTTTTATTTTTTATTTTTTAAAAATTTGGTTTCAATTTGGGCACTGTTGGTGATGTTTATAGAGTAAACAATTGAATCGCATTAAAATTGCCAATAATGGGGAAATGACATTATATTGGAGTAAAAGGAAGTCATGTGATGCACATATCAGCTCGTTTTTATTTATTTTATTTTTTTTTTGTAAAAATACAAGCATAACAAGAGAATAAATAAAATGGTTTTCACCTCGTTTACATCTACCAGTCACACCAGTCACGTAGCGCACATTGCGGCACCAAAACCTGGCCACGAATCAGGATCAACGAAGCATACTTATTAAGAGAAGTAGTGAAGCTGAATAACTAGAATATTATACGAAGGAAATCCCGAATCAATTCAATTCGTGAGTTGTCCCTATTCTCTGGAGTTAAGGTGCGTTTCAACCTCCCCTTCTGCGCCTTTGAAGGTAACTCTGAGGAAATTGGAGATTTTGCTTGACGTTCAGCTTTGAATATTCCCCAGCTGCTTTGTTTGCAGCCCCTTTGCTACAGGTAATTTGGAGTATCTGTATCGGTATGAAACATTTTCATATTTTGTTGCAAGATGTAATTTTCAAAATAAAACTTTAAACATGGTGGATATATTTGGGAAGTTTTAAACATTATTTCTCTCTTATATGCTCTCTAATTATGTCTCTCTCTAATTATGTCTATTATTTTTATTATTTCTTTCTAATTATGTCTATAAAATTTGTCGCATTTGAAACATTAGTACTTACGGAAGAATGTAAATGATTTTCCAATCATGAAAAATGTAGTTTATATGTATGTATTGTCTTTTTCAATATTTCAAACGCTTTTTTGATAGCGCATTTTGTTTTTAAGGATGATATTCGCTGAAAATAGTTTCTTTCAATTTATAAACATCATAGAAACGGAAACTAGGTAAGCATTTAAATAATAATATTATATGACGTTTTACCTTTGAAGATACGTCATATTTGAGAGTTCTTACGGAACATTTTCAAATAATTGCCTTTAGTGACACCGAGTATCGCAAAATATCTAAAACACCTCATTTGATCAAACATATTTATAAAAAGATGATATTTTTAAATGTCGACAATGTTTTTTTTCTTTGTTTGTCTTCCTTTTTTTCTTTTACAAAAAAAGGAAGTATTATATTCGCGAAAAATTTTTCACCAAAACAAAATTGGCCTTAATTTTATTTTGCTTACCCCAAATGAATGTTGAGTTTTTTTTTCAACCCGACTACATGTGGTTATGTGCCTAGGAACGTACAGACACCAGATATATCCGTTTTGACGATCCCCGATCTAATTACAACGAGTTTTCTCGTGACGTCTGTATGTACATATGTATGTGCGTATGTGTGTATGTGTGTATGTATGTCGCATAACTCAAGAACGGAATGTCCTAGAAAGGTAAAGTTTGGTACGTAGACTCCAAGTGGGGTCTAGTTGTGCACCTTTCTTTTGGACTGAATTCGTATGCTCCAAAGGTGGTATTTTGCCCCTTTTTGAGAGGAAATCATTACATCATTTTGAGGGGGATTGTAAACTCAAGTGGTGTTATAATTTGTCGGACAATTGGCGATATATCGCTAGTCTTTTGGTCGCCAAGTTTTGTCGGCAACTTGGCTTTTTTTTTTTTAAATCTGGTCTCAATTTGGCCACTTGTTGGTGATATTTAGAGAGTAAACTATTGAATCACATTAAAATTGTCAATAATTAGAAAATGACATTAAATTGGAGTAAAAGGAAGTCATGTGATGCACACATCAGCTCGATTATTTAAAAACTTGTCGTAATTTTTAATGGATAGAGATGCATTATATTTTGCGCAGTTCCGCTTAGCTGCTGCTTACATAAACCTAGAGAATAATATGATTCTCGATAGTGTAGTAAAGTTGCAGCATCTACAGTAGTATCAGATTGTACTTCATTTGCACGCAAATGACATTTAATTATTTTTTGACTTACATTCTTCAAAACAGTCGTCCAAAATTAAACGTCACCATTTTTCGGCAAAGAAATTCTATTTCTCAAATATCTGTTTTACATTACAGTTCCAAGAGACATAGCTCGTAATAGCATCTTGGCAGAGCTTAAGTTTATCAGGTATATTTCGACTTGATCCACTTTATCTCTGAACGTAACAAACTTTGGCAACAAAGTGTTATGTTTGTAAATAAGGTATTCAAAGCGAAAGTTATTTAAGTCGAAACGAACTTGATCCACATTAGCTCAGAATGCCTCATTCAAAAACTGAAGTATGGTAGAGTTGATTGACAGTTCAGGAGACGGTAAACCACTCATGTACGCGAAGATTACCTTATCGCTAGTAGCTGAAATTATTTCACACACTAGCGAGGAGCCGTCGAAAGCTGCCGCTCGCCTCCTAAATTAAGATTAAAATCTTCACTTTAGATTTTAGGCATGGAAAAACTAATCTTGTCCATGTCTGCAAAGTTTTTTTTCTTTTTAACATTAAATATACATATAGTATAGCTCTGGTTAGTTGAGCAATGACCTTGGCAATGACCTCTTTTGAGGTCGTTCAATGAAAAAGGGTCGTGTTTTTGGCGGGAATTTCAGTTGGAATACTTTTGCAAAACTACTGCAAAAGAACCCAACTCAATTCAGTGCCAATGGCAGCTTCCTTAATACCACAAAAAGAAGTAAACAGTGTCAAGGTCAAAGCTAAACGTATCAGCGCCGCACTATACCTTGTTCTGAGATCGCTGTCATAGCTTTGAGGAAGTTTCATACATTTTAAATAACTTTCCACCTATGCCAAGCGATAAAAATAACAAGCTATAAGAAAAGTATGGAATTGGTCATGTAAGGAATCACGTTACGTGACGGTCTTGAAATTGTGTTACAAAAATATCAATAAGTTGCAGGAACTAGTAAATGACAGTTCAAGACAACGCCACAAATTGAAGTAACGTGACGGTCTTGAAATTGTGTCACAAAACCATCAGCAAGTTGCAGCAACTAGAAAATGAGTGTTGAAGACAACGCCACAAATTGACGTAGCAGTGAAGTTTGTATCATGATACAATATGACGGGATACAAATTAACTGTTGCAGCAACGCAACATCAATAAATCACTTTAAATGCATACAAGAAAAAACTTATGTAAGTATTTTTATACCACATTCTAAAGTTTGTATGCTTTCAGCTCGAATGGCATATTGCAAACAACTTATGAATTCGATTTTTATTTAGTTTTTTCAATGTATTTTAGCTGAAAAATATCAGCCAAATATGTTATCTTATTCATCAATATTTTAAATTCATGTTACAGTGTAGTTTGTCTAGTATCGAACTAAATATCTGCTACAATAGCCTCCGATGATAATAAAATGGCTTTATTAATGCGAAAATGTAAAACAGGAATAACATTTAGGGTATTTCAAACCTCGAATTCCACGATCCAGGCGACATCATAAACTTGGATTAATATGTAATATTCAACATTCGCATTCAACCCATTCGGGGCAAGAATATCTCTATTTTATCTATACAAATAACTGGAATTCCTTTAATGAAACCATCGGAGAATTATATCGAATATTATATTCGGTAACTCGAGTTGCATGTTGCGCAGATTTGCGAACAGTTACGAGAATTCTGCGAAAGCAAATTTTAGGCATTTCGAGCATATTTAGTTATCAGAATATAAACATGAAAATAGAATACTATCCACGTTGTGAATACTATATTTCCAGATAACTAAAACCCCCTTTCCAAACATAATATTCATCAATAGAGGTACATATATATATATATATATATATAAATAAATTCTTAAAACTTAAAATATTTTACATTTAGACAGCGCAAATGCAGCTATAGTGTTAAATGTATATTATATATATTATTTAAAGTCTCACTCGTAAGTGGCACACTAGCAAGTGTATGAAACAAAAACAACAAGAAACATAGAAACATATAAGAATAATAACAATATAAATTGAAAAACTATGCAAAGTTGAACAATATGAACTATAGGAGTTGAACAATATGAACTTTAGAATAGGCTATGCTCATTCTAAAGTTCATATTGTTACACTTCGCATAGTTTTTCAATTTATATTGTTATTATTCTTATATGCTTTTGTTGTTTTTGTTTCATACACTTGCTAGTGTGCCACTTACGAGTGAGACTTTAAATAATATGTATATATATATATATATATATATATATATATATATATATATATATATATATATATATATATATATATATATATATATATATATATATAATTTTTTACGATATGTTTTGTTATCATTTTTTCGCTGCATAGTATTAGTTTAACATTAGAAAGACTGAAATTTACCGCATAGACTGAAAAGGCCAGGGTAGCCCTCTTCTTTTTTTCGGGTAAATTCTCAAGAAATGTCTTTCTGAGCGAGCCCGCATGCCGTACGCTTATCCTGTCTGTCTAAATATGAACTGAAATCGTAGCATTATTTCTTTGATGTTATGATAGTACGTCTCCAAATAATCAAGCATTTGAACCTTTTTGCTTCAGTAGTTTCAAATTTAAGTAAGTGATCGTGTGAAATTAAAAATAAAAAAAAAGAATATGTAGTATAACTGTCTCTCTCTTAAGTTTGAGGCTCTTAATATTTGTTTTTCCTAATTGGTACTTAAAGAACGCTACGAAGTTTACGGTTGAAGGTTTTTTTTTAAAAATGGTCTGTCCTTCGCTATTTTGTTTAGAAATATATTCTTCATCTAGAGTTTTGCTCCGAAACTGAAGAGTTTACTCATTTTTTAAAAGCTCACGTTAAATAAATAATCACGTAAATAAGTAATTGATTTTTTAATCCCCCCCACGTATCTATTTGCAAATCGCTTTTTTTTGGGGGGGGGGGGCAATGACGATTGCTTATTGTCCTCACTTGACCGTCTTTGTTGTCCAGTTCCTTTTTCAGCTTGGACCAGGAGCCTCTGCAGCACCACCGCCCTCCGGCCTTTGCAGGCGCGGCTCCTCCGGTCCTGAGCAATTCGCTTCTCCTTGTCGGTGGTGTCGATTACACCACGCACGCTCACACATACACACACACACACACGCCTTCACACAAATACACTCACCCATGCCTAAGTGCATACACACAGGTACACACAGGTTGTATACACACAAGCCTACACACACACACACAACTATACACCCGTAACCGCCCAGGAGAAGGGGCAGGCTTAAGGGGACAAGAGCCGTTCCTAGAAAAAATAACTCCAAGGAGTAGGGTCCTGACGTTGCTCGTGATTGCGAAAAACACAATTTGAATTCAAAATTTCACAATTCAAATTATATATATATATATGCCTGAACGTTACTCAATACTCATTCTATCATATTACTAAGCAAAACCTATACTAATGACAGAAAAAAGAAACTAATTAAGTTTTCTTGCAATTCCTGCTGTGTAGCATATTAAAAGTATATCCCGTTAGAAAACCATTTTTTCATAGAATAAAGAAATAAAACAATACAATTGCAATACAAGTTACAAAAAATACATTTTACAAAAAAAAAAAAAAAAAACGATATTGAAAATAATGGTATTGCTATTTCAGAACTAAAAACAAAATACTTTGCAAAATGTCTAATTTTTTTTAAATAAAATAACACATTTAGCAGAGGATAATTCCAAAATTTTCTTTGAGCTGGTTTCTTGATTTTTTTTTTATTTGCTTAAACAAAATACTTGCAACTAGGAAATGAGTTGAAATATCGCAGCAGATCCCAGAATTGACGCTACATACACTTTTAATCAGTTTTGAAAGTATCTCATAGCGATTTTATATAGTAATTGCTTTTAAAATGTGTCCTTTTTTTTTCACGTTTAGCAGGGATAGTTACCCTTATGCAATATTTAGTGAAATCAATGTTAGCAAATGAATTTTTAAAGACTACATTCTTTCCTTTTGCAATTCTTTCTTCGATTCATGTTAACTGATGTTCCTGATCGATCGAACACTTAATGTATAGTTATCAACTTCTTAAGTAAACACGTCTTCATGAAATCTGTGTAAACTGCTAAGTTACATGCTTGAATGTTTAAAGGTTTGACATGTGCTTGCACTGATCGTTCAACTGACAGGTTTGTCAGGAAATTACCAGAGATAAATCGAAGTTCCAATTTCCTGTTTAGAAATGGAAGAAGCTAGGCGGGAAGACTTTAAACGTCGTCTGCCAAAACTAAAATTATACTATGTTGAGGGTTACAATTACGAACGAACGAAGTCCGTCACATCAGCTTTTAGTGATATCACTGATTAAAATTTAAGAAATTAATGATCTGCAGTCAAAAAACACTGTTATCATTTATAACAAAATGTTTTCAATTTGACGAAAGCGTTTCCTCATTTCCAGTTTTACTCCTCATTAAAAAAAAATAATTTGAATTTTGACATCTTGAAATCAAAATATGTTTTTCGCAATCACGATATCACTAGTGTGTGTGTGTATGTATGCGTGTGTGTTTGTGTGTAGGGGGGTATGTGTATGTGTGTAGGCATGTGTGTTTGTGTCTGTGTGCAAGCATGAGTGTGTGCATAGTTGTGTGTATGAGTGTTTGTGTGTGGGGAGGGGGGTGTATGTGTGTGCAGGCATGAGTGTGTGTGTGTATGTGTTTGTGTGTGTATGTGTAGATGTCTGTGTGTATGAGTATGTGTGTATGTGTTTGTGTGTGTACGTGCGTGTGTGTGTGTGTGTGCAGGTGCGTGTATGTATGCATGTAAGTGTAGGATATTGACGCAACCTGAAGACGATTTTCACTATAAGAGCACCATGGTGAGGAGCCGGTAGAGGGTGATGCCTCAGGGGTGGCGGGGAGAAAATAAAATCATAGGACATCAAAAAAAAAAAAAAAAAAAGAGTCAAAGGAAGGCAATAAGCAATCGTGATTGCTCAACAAAAAAAATCTACTCCACTTTTAAATACTTTGAAAAACAAAAATGGTTGGTATATTTTAATGCCAAAGTGAAATAATTTGTATAGTACATTTAATCCTCATTATCAAAGAAAAAAAACGATATGGCCATCTAAGAGAAAAACACACGAAAGAAATTAATTTGAAGATTTTCAGCTTAGAAGCATAAACAATCATTTATTTAGATAGCACGTAGCAAATTTAAGCTAAACAAACGAGTACGTGAACTTATGAACGCACAAAAGTGAGCACACTTTCAAACTGAATTTTGTCTGAAAATTGAAATGCTTGAATGAGTTGAAATGGTAATTTTTACATGCAGCAGATTTTGGGAATCAATTCATGATACTATTAAGCTTCTTGGGTATATCTTGTAAATAAAAAAAGAAAAATTATTCTTACAGTTTATTAATGCCTTCAGACCTGGTGTCCGGTATACCGGACATACACTTTAAACAGCTGTTAATCATTTAATAATTGATTTAATTAGTGGATTTTTTTTGTAGTTGACTCTTTACATTCTACTTATTATAATCTGTAAAATATTTTTTTCGTTTTGGGATTGACAACAATGTCGTATAAGGATTGAGAGGTAGAGAGTGGCTCATTTTTCCAACCATGGATTTTCTTCTGAAAAGCGAGGTTTTTTTCCTGATTTTTTTTTAAATATATATGTTTGTAGAACATTTTATAATGAAGTTTGTTCGGTATTTTATTGTTTTTGTATATGGAATATTGATTTCAAAAATATAATTCCGCAATTTTGGACGTGCCATAACTCTTTTAATTTTTCTCCTACAAACTCAATCTTTTGTCTATAAGATATCCTTTACTGTAGTACACTGTGTACCAAATATCAAAATTTTTGCTCCAATATTTCATTATTCCGACTGAAGGGGTTAACTTCAGTCTTCAAATTTGATTATTGTTTTTTCACAGACAGTGGTTGACATTATATCGATACGAATATAGTACTCTTTTTGTGTACTTTATATATGTAACCATATATAGAAATATTTAATATGTCTTCTCTTAGCAACAAAAAGCTTTTCAATACAAAAAAAGAAAAAATGAAAAAAGAAACAAAAAAATCAAAGAGAAGAACTAAACAGGCACTGTACTTCTCGAACATCAGACAATAGAGTACGAAAAATGAATTCCCGTCTGAAACAGAATTTTATCTTATGGCCTGAAGCTTCTTCTGAGCTTTTGAATTTCTTAAAGAATAGGAAATGCAGCTTTCTATTTTTGAATTGGAGAAGATCTCCGGAACAAACCCAATTGGATATACGTTGAAAGTTTTGCTCTTGAATTTGAATTTTTCCCTTTTGACTTAAGCCGCAGTTTCCGTGTTTATAGGCGAAATTTCCTTTTCGACTTCCGCCCCTTTTATTTAATGCCCTTTCTACTTTATAGTGCTTATGCTATATTTTTGTCCGTCAGTCAGTCGCTTTTAAAAATCATTCATCCAAGTAACTATATAGGATTGATTATTTGAGCGCATCTAGGATTCGGCTAAATTTCTAAATCGCCAAAATTGTAATATAAAAGCATATTCGTTTCATACATATAGAAATATTTCTAACTCGAGTTCTGCATTACATTTTCTTTAGATATGTAACTACGAATTATCTTTTAATTTATTACTAGTTCAAGTTGATTGGTGGTTTTTTGATTGGTAGAGACAAGCACCAGACTTGAGAATAATTGTATTACATCTAAAATGTAATTGTATTCATCTCTGCGAGAAGTAATGCAAAAAAAAAAAAAAAAAAAAAATAGCTTATTAACTCGAGTCAGCCACACTAGGAGACACATCCGAGTTATCTATTGTTCCCAACAGCATGCAAAAAAAAAAAAAAATTATATTAATTTGAATTTTTGACATCTTGAATTCGAATTATGTTTTTCGCAATCACGAGCGTGTGTGTGTACGAATGCGCGTGTGTGTTTGTGTAGGCGCATGTGTGTGGGTGCATGTGTGTGTATGTATGCATGTGTGTGCGTGTTGTGTATGCAGTGCTGTGTTTGTATGCGCATGTGTGTGTAGGAGTTCGTGTGTGTGTGTGTAGGCATATGTGTTTGTCTCTGTGTGGAGGCATGAGTGTGTGTATGCGTATGTGTAGGAGTGTGTGTTTGTGTCTGTGCGCAGGCATGATTGTGTGTATGTGTGTGTAGGCATGTGTGTGTATGCTTGTGTGCATAGGATATGGACGCCACCTGGAGACGGTTTTCGCAAGAGCAGCAACATCTTGAGGCCGGTCGACGCGGCGCACAGCGTGGCATAGTGGGCAAAAATCCGCCGAACTCGCGGGTTTTGAGCTAGGATCTTCTATTATGGCTCAAAATGCGGCAAAATTCTTCGACCATTTCGTAGTGGTGCTACAATTTTGAATTTCTTACCCCCCCCTAAGCCCCGCAGAGCTCAGAATGGACCCAAATCGTGATTTTGAAAACTAAAAAGTATGACCATATTTTTTCCCTGATATGTGACTCAATGCTTAGTATAAATCGAGGAATCGGATGATAAAACACAACTTTTGATCGCTGCCGGGTGTTTAGAAATGCTTTTTTTCCACCGTATATGTCATTAAAAACATTATTTTTCAGGTTTTTCCTTTGAAAAAATGGGTTTTAACGGTCTTCACACATCACCCGCGCAAGAACAAATCTATATTTTAATTCCAATCTACAAGTTTTCAATCATTTTCCAAAGTTCAGAAGGCAAAAACCTCCCTAAAACACCGAAAAATTGCCCAAAGTCCGAATTTCAGCTCGAGATCCTACCATTGTCCACGAGAATGCACCTGTGCAATAGCGGGAACAGCTTATTTTATATGTATACATTTATATGTATACATTTTGAGAATAAATCATCTGCGTTCGAATGAAGACCTTTATATTTAAATTTCTGAATGCTTTTAAGAAAATTTAATATATTAAAGTAACAGTTGAGCAAATGTGTAGACGCAAAATTAGTATGTTTGTCTGTTTCCTCGGAATAATTGTAATATTTGAATTGTAACGACATGTTCACTCTTTTACATAAGTGTTCATAAGTGTTTTTGTTGGAATTATAACTCAAAATGTCAAAACACATGTTAAAATTTTAATGTGTTTTAAACTAAACAATTAATGCTCAGATGAACCCTTTTAGCCCAGTTTTGTTCCTAACAACATCATTTATAGGTTATAATACAGCTAAATTTAAGGTAGGGATGAAATGATTAATGAAATTATATGATTTTACTTCACTCTATTTAATTAAAAAAAAATATTTACAAATATATGTCCATTAACTTTCACTTTCTGCATGAAAAACAGTAAAGAGATGTTATTTTAACTTTATTATAAATTTTAATTGAATTTATATTAAAATTTATGTTGTTTTGTTGGTCTTATACGCAAAAACTAATTTTAAAAAAATCTAATTTACATTATTTGTTTAAATACTTATTTATGTAACATAGGACAAAGTTTACTATTTTCTGTACTTATGTAAAAGAGTGAACATGCCGTTACAATTCAAGTATTACGATTATTCCGAGGAAACAGACAAACATACTAATTTTGCGTCTACACATTTGCTCAACTGTTACTTTAATATATTAAATTTTCTTAAAAACATTAAAAGCATTCAGAAATTTTAAATGTAAAGGTCTTCATTCGAACGCAGATGATTTATTCTCAAAATGTATACATATAAATGTATACATATAAAATAAGCTGTTTCCCGCTATTGCACAAGTGCATTCCCGTGGACAATGGTAGGATCTCGAGCTGAAATTCGGACTTTGGGCAATTTTTCGGTGTTTTAGGGAGGTTTTTGCCTTCTGAAATTTGGAAAATGATTGAAAACTTGTAGATTGGAATTAAAATATAGATTTGTTCTTGAGCGCGTGTGATGTGTGAAGACCGTTAAAACCCATTTTTTCAAAGGAAAAACCTGAAAAATAATGTTTTTAATGACATATACGGTGGAAAAAAGCATTTCTAAACACCCGGCAGCGATCAAAAGTTGTGTTTTATCATCCGATTCCTCGATTTATACTAAGCATTGAGCCACATATCAGGGAAAAAATATGGTCATACATCTGAGCTCTGCGGGGCTTAGGGGGGTAAGAAATTCAAAATTGTAGCACCACTACGAAATAGTCGAAGAATTTTGCCGCATTTTGAGCCATAATAGAAGATCCTAGCTCAAAACCCGCGAGTTCGGTGGATTTTTGCCCACTATGCCACACTGTGCGGCAGTTGTGATGGTGGGAAAATAAAATTATAGCACGCCAAAACAGTCAAGTGAGAACAATAAGCAATCGTGATTGCTCAAAAAAAAGTTAAAACCAAAAAAAATTGTCAAATTCTAATCAAAATATCAACGTAGACAAACAAGTCATTAAGTTTTTGCTATAATGAACATAGCAAACAAACGGGAACGAAAAATTGTAATCCATTAATTGTGAGAAATATCTTAATATAGCAGCAATAACATCCCTAAACTTGTCAAAAGTATTAAACACAGAGTTCTATTAATTACTGATGTGCTAATGGTTCAAGATAAACAACTACTATACTGTAAAAACGATTCAGAAACGTTCTTTGAAAATAATGGGCAGCTGATGAACCCAATTTCTACCAGTAACATATCTTGTAAAAACCAGAAACCTTTTCTGCCTAATATCAGTAACCGTTTTGAAATTATCCTTGAATCTTTCTGACGAATATGGAGATCTCATGGGTTTAAGCTAGGTGAGAGCCTTTAAAGAAAATTTGATTGGTTTAATGCAATGATTAGATCCCTCCAGAGTTACTATGAAAAATCCAGAAGCACCACTACAGACTGCAGCTATGCCCAAGGCTCTATAAGGCAGAATTGCAAGTAAGAACCAAGAAACTCCCTTACCTACCATGCTTGTTTTGCATAGCTACAGCAATCTAGAGACTTGTTCGCTGTCATTGAGAGCTCAGTCAACCTGAATGGGCCATAATCGAACTAAAGACGATGCACTTAGTAAATACACTCAGTCAATCTTTAAACTGATAGCTAAAAATATTTTTTACACCGGTGAGGAGTCTGCATTCGTGCACCTTGATGCAAATCAGGAAACTTTTCTGACTCTTGGTTTTACGAGGAAAAAGGTGAAAACCCGTGAAATTTCGCAATGTTCCACGGAGATAATCAGTAACGTTTCGGCATTTTTTTACAGTGTATACCTTGAAAGATATATATATTTTTAAAGTTTAAACGAAGTAAAAAACGAAGATAGTTTTCTTTAAAGGAAGGTGTTGGTTTGGATAACAAGCTTGGCTTGGTCCTGATCTCTAACCGCAGGTCTAGGGGAGCAGTCGGGAGAATTTCGAGTTGTTGAAAATCGTCCGCATTCATAATGTTTGAATATGTGACTTGTAAAAGGTACCTAGATCATTCTTTTGTCTTCCCTGTGGCATTGATAGTATTATTCATCATAATAAAAGCATAATATTTACTTTTAAGTACAGCATTACCACATCAAAACATTTTTTTCTTTCATGAAAACTATGTATTAAAGAAACTACAAGAAAACAGAAAAAAAAAATACATATTGTTTTTAAAGTGTGACACTGATAAAATAAAATCTTTTAAAAGCAACTTAAGATTTAAACATCACTTTTTTACCTTTTCTCAAACAGTTTTTTTGACATTGTTAATAGAGTTTTACGAGAACACTTTTTGTAGTTGAGAGAATTTCAATGATTTTCAGCCTCGTGCCAGGCACTAGCGTCGCCAAAATTTATCTTTTGGTTGTTATTTCTATTACTTTTGGTTGTTCAGTTGTTATTTCAATAAAAATTCTGATGCTAAAATTCACAATATGTGTTGAAACCTAACGTTTATGATTTGACCCTAGAAGTACGCATTCTGGCGCCCTTCCGTGTTTTTTACGAAAGTCTTTTAAAGAAAAAGGAAGTATTGTATTCGCGAAAAAATTGTCACTTAAAAATCGACCTTAATTTCAATTTTACTCACCCCGAAGGAATGATGACATTTTTTTTGTCGATAAGTGCCTGAGAAGGTATAGACACACGAAATATCCATTTTGACGATTCTTGAGTTAATTACAACGAGTTTTCTCGTGACGTCTGTTTGTACGTATGTATGTACTATTTGCGTATGTGCGGTGTGTCCTCGAAAGTTGAAGTTTGGAACGTACACGCCTAGTGTAGTCTAGTTGTGCACCTCCCCTTTTGGTTGCATTCGGGTGTTTCTAAAGGGGTCTTTTGTCCGTTTTGGAGGGAAATCATTGTTAATCTCGATGTAAACTCAAGTGGTGTTATAATTTGGCGAGCACTTGGCGATATATCGCCAGTCTTTTGGTCGCCAAGTTTTGTCGCCAACTTGGAGACAAATTTGGCGATTTTTTTAAAAATCTGATTTGAATTTGGCCACTTTTGGTGATATTTAGAGAGCAAACTATTGAATCACATTAAAATTGCCAGTAATGGGAAAATGACATTAAAATTGGAGTAAAAGGAAGTGATATGATGCGCACATCAGCTCGTTCCTTTTAAAAAAGTCATTTTCAGCTTTCGATGTTAGTGACAATTGCCTGCCGCCAGGCAATAATGTACCATTGAAAAACCACTGATAAGAAAATGATTTAAAAAAACAGTACATGTCTTAATTTTAAGTAAAATGTCTTTATCAGTGAAATTCCTTATAAATAGCAAGGTCTTTTTTTTTAAACGATTTGAAAAATAAAAGAAAAAGAGGTTTATTTGAAAAAAATACATTGATTAAAAAAGTAACAGAACTGTTATTGTTATTTCCAAAAGATATAAGGATAAAAAGGACATACCTTAAATAGACTTTCTAAAAATAAAATCAGTGCAAGACCGTTTTTTTTTAAATAAATTTTAAAAACAAAAGAAAAAAAGGAACTTATTGAAAGCAAAAAAATAAATTGATTTCAAAAATAACAGAACTCTTTTTGTTATTAAATGCAAATTAAGGATTTATTTTTAGATTCCATTCACTTAGTAATTTTAACAAGACATTATACAAGCAGAACAGACTGCGAATAGAAAGTGGAACTCATTAAATGATTCTGCATGTTTACTTTACCGCAAGGAGAGCTTAATTTATCTGGACAAATTAATTACGACGAGGTTCTTTGCTTTGGAATGGATGATAACAAATATTTGATTTTCAGAAAACTAACTTACTTATAATTAATATCGTGAGAGATAATTAGTTAATTAAATCCTCACAGTAGTTGAAGTGAGTCAAGAGACAGTAAAGAAGACATGTTCCTCTACATTTCCCTCAACTACTGTCTCCGAAATAATGGAAGTAACTTAATGGGTTCATCGCTTAATGTTTTCGTTTCAATTGAGCAATTTGAACGTATAGATTACGTTTGGCTTAGTCAGATTCCTGTCATGTCAGGTAAATAGCTTTCGATATCATTGGTTCTAGTTTTCTTTAGGAGAAATGGAGATTTGTATTTATTTAACTATTGTTTTCAAATCCAAATATGGTATTTTATAGTAGTATAGTGTTGGCTAAATTATTAGACTGAAGAGTTTTTGTTTTTTGTTTTTTTGTACCTTATTTGTACTAAAATACTATTTATTTGACTGTTAAAGTACAGTACATACTGTACACTGATTATTACGTTATTTAGCATAATTTAATGTTTGCAGGTGGCAGCACCGTCTGCTTTGTTTATCTTTTGTTTATCTACCTACCTGGAACATAACCTCAATCTTCTTAAACAGTTAACTTGTTCTTTATATTAGTGTGTTCTGTTATATTTAAAGTTAGTTTTAGGTAATTAGTGAGTATTGAGTATATATAATAGTGAGTATGAACAATTTGTACCTCCTTTTTTATAAAAATGTTAAGAAATGGTGTAAACCTTGTATGCCAAAAAGACTTAAAATGCTCATCAAGAATAAGGGAATGCATACTAAATATTAGATAATTATTTCACTGTTCATTAATGAGTCTATATTTATGTGATCAATAAAGAATTTGCTCTTAAAACAGTATTAGTCTAATAATTTGGCCAGCACTGTATTTGTACTGTAGATAATTTAATGTATGATTAATAAAATAAAGGATATTTTCATTTTAGAAACAATCTTTGCAAAATCCATGGCATCATAGTTTCACACAATGCTTTTCAAAATTATGACAAGATATTTTAAGCGTCGATTAATTATCTTTTGCAAATTTATTCTTTTAACAAAAAGTTCAGAAGGATAAAACACACACACACAACTATAATTTAGAAAAACATAAACATAATTACTTAACAATGTTATTTATTTTAGAAATTATTTTTAAAAAATACAAAAATAAAAATATAAGAAATAAATAATAAAAATAATTTTAAAAAAGAGAAAAAAGAAAAAAAAAACGTATTTCAAAACATTATGAAAAATGTATCAGACTGCTAAAAAATCTTTATGAGATGAATATTACTATGAAATGTTTCATCAAAAGCAAAATAAATTATTTTTTTTACAAGTACATTAAAGTGATTTCCATTAAAATGCAAGCAAGTAAAAAATGCGATAATATTAATTAAGTGAAACAGAGTTTTACCTAAATATTTAAGGATCGAAAGTCAGTTTAAAAACCCTCCAAATCGATAAAAATATTCTAAATTTTACAATAAAACTCACTTTAGATAACACAATAGTAAACACAATATAAAAATAGTTTCATGACCAAATTATCTTTTTGAATTATCAGTCTTTTTTTTAGGTTCAAAAAGTACGTATTCCATTTATCAGTCTTTAATGTGCAGATGGTGCTAGAAAACAGCTGTCGTGATCCAAGCGATTTTCTCTGCAAGGATTCATTTGCACACAACCGAGAAATATCCTTAAGTCATCAGGAAACTTTTGGCTCTGAAAGCAAACTTTAGAGATTTAACAGCAAGGGAAGTCAGAATATATTCTCCAAATTACTGAAAGATGCATTATAAGGTGGTATTCGCCAAATTGCTACTAAAATGCACTATTTTAATGTCTTTGATTTTATACCAATTAAATATTAACTAGATGTGTAGAGAAAACTAACTAGTTGTGGATGACTAACATTATCTTATAAATTGCCTGTTGGCATTCGTAAAAAAAAACGAGAATTTAACAGCTAAGGACTCATAAAGTTTTTTTACAGCTATGTACACTTACACTCACCGACGCAATACATATATATATATATATATATATATATATATATATATATATATATATATATATATATATATATATATATATATGTATGTATGTGGTATATATATATATATATATATATATATATATATATATATATATATATATATATATATATATATATATATATATATATATATATATATATATATATATATATATATATATATATATATATATTAATTAGGGCTAATATTCTAAAGCTCTTTGCACTTTTTTTATTTTCCTGGGTGGAAATCATGAAATCTAGTGTCCTGATTGCTAAAAAGCAATTAGTTTCGTTGTCTCTAAAAAAACATCCCACACCAAATGGTTTGAAGTGAAGTGTACTGAATGCACGGTGGTAGGTCATGTAGCAATGAAAAAAAAGTAAATCCTCATTGTGTCATTCTTGATAACATAAACAATAAACTATGTTGATTTGAAAAATATTATTCAAAATTATGTGCGAATTGGAGATAATTTAGTGGAGAGAATCTTTCATCTCCTGTCCTCCGAAACACTTAGCGGTGTGGTTGAGTCTTGGCAGAACGAATGGGGGTTCCTGTAGTTTCAGGACTGCGCCTTAGAAAAACCAATTTAGAAAGACCAATTAGAGACCAGTTTTGCTTTGAGTTCGGATATTGTTTACCTTTGGAAATTTTGGGAGATGGCTAATTACCAATACATTTTTTTTCCTATTATAATATCCTAGTTACATCATGTTAAAATATATTTTTATATTATTGTTATTTGGTTCTTATAAATGTATGTTATTGATGTTTTTTTGATTTTATTCTTTTTATTATTTTCATTTGATCATAAATATTTTAAAGAAACATACAGCATATTGACAAGTTTCATTGTTTTTGTTTTTTTATGTTGTAAGCCAAAAAAAAAAACAAGAAAAGTTAACCTAAAAAAGACAAATTTGCACTTAGCTTCCTACGTGTGACCAGGGCTGTGCAGTCGGAGTCGGACTGATTTTGGGGTAAAGGAGTCGGAGTCGTTTAAAAAACAAGCCGATTTTTCTTTAATTTTATTTGACTCTCCTTGCAATTTTAAGTAAACTGATTACCAATTAATTTGATTACATGAAAAGGCCTACTCATAGGCGTCGGAACCGGGGGAGCTGGAGGAGCTTGAGCAGCTCCCCCTGGAATATTTCAAACTGGCTCAGCTCCCCCGGAAAATTCTAGCACTTCAGCTTTATTGCCGTACATTGATTTCCTCAAACCTGATTTCAAAAATGTGATCTGCCTTTTCTAGGAATTTCCACCCAATAAGCAACAAAAGCAGGGGGCAGACGGAGTGGTCAGTGCACTTGTATTCACCTTCACCCTTTTTTTTCTGTTAAAACATCTCTTGATTCCAGAAATGCGGAAAAGTGGGCTCTACCCCGCGACCTGCGAAATTCAGTACCAGTACCAATATGGATTTGCTCCCCACCTTGAGCTCGTGTTTCGGCTTTCGAGAGCGGCATTGCAGTTCAGTTCATATTCTTATTAGTTTTGCATGCGGTTTTTTTGTCCAATGCGGTGGCGCATCCAGAATTTTGTTCTGGGGGCGGCTGAGGTAGTTAAAATTCTTGCTGAGGTCTCCTTGTCATTACCAAAGTTTATCGATGTAAACGAAAGTGTTCTGTATCATTATCTGCTATCTAGGGGTGTTAATGACTAATGAATCCTTCTGAGTTACATTTGAAATTATCTGAAATTCGGTATTCAGTGTTAAAATTCTAAATTTTAAATGTATATTAAAAAATTTTTTCATTCGTTTAGACATATTTGTTATGCAATTTGAAGGCAAAATTTTCAATTCTTGTCGAGGATGCAAAACAATTACGCTGACAAGGTGATGTAAATGAAATAGAAGAAAGAAAAGCTGAAAGATGTTAAACAAATAGTGAAAAACAGCGAGAAAGAAGACAAAATTTTAGGAATTGATATTAAACACAAAAATTAAAGAGAGAGAAAGAAAGAAAAACAAGTAGCTATTATATCTACACTTTTTTCTCCTTTCCTTCTTTCAGTGAGTAAATATATAAATATTTGGAACAGGTAGAGAAAAAGTTCAGAAATTTGAAGGGAAATTTCGGAAAACTAACACTTCTGTTACTATCGCAAATTTGTGTATCAACCTTAAGAAGAGCGAAAACAAATTAATTGATAAAGATAGAATAGATGTAGGAAATTATATATAGATATTTTTTAACATTAAGATGCATAGACAGAGGGTGAAAGAACTTATTTCTGATATGGGGGTGGCTGCAGCCTCATAGCCGCCCCCCCCCCCTGTATTCACCATCAGTCCAATGATCAAAAAAAGAGATAATAATGAGCCAGTTTGGCATTTAAATATGAATACCATGGAAGGTGCTCCAGGCATGACTGAAAAAAGGTTACTAAGGTTGTTTGTAATTGTTCAAATAATGCTGAACTTGTTCAAATAATTTCAACTTTCCAAAAACTTACTGTGGCTCCCAAAAATATTCGTACACTTACGATTTTCAATGAAATACGCCATTATCGATTCGTTAAAATTAATATTTTGGAACGGGTATTTAATTATAAGATCTATGATTTATTTTTTAACAAAACTACATGAAAATTGTTAATAACATAATAAAACTTGATTTTTAAGAAATCAATACTCAAAAAGTGCCAGAAACTTAATCTCACAAAAGTCTTCGTACACTTTGAAAAAATGTCAAAAAACTAGTAAACAACCTAACTTTTTACTAAGTTATTACTTAGTAGAATATCATGCAGTATCAGCAACAGCTTTTAAACGTAGGGAACAGATTTCATTTTTTTTTCCTTTCTTTTTTTTTTTTTTTTGAACAATGTCTGAGTAAGTGTTCAGCCGCACTTCGAGTCTTACTGTTTCTAATTCGTTTTCCGTTTCAATAGTGTATTTTCGTAATATATCCACCAGATATCTCCAAATATGTTCTATTAAGTTTAAATCTGGCGATTGAGAAGATATTTCTAAGCTTATTGATAATATTTGAGGCACCAAACGCAAACGTGTGATTCTTATCGTTATCTTGATTAAAAAAAACGAAGTTGTTTCCGAATGCCAAATTTTGGGCTAATAATTTAAAATTGTTTTTGAAAATATTTCTCTGAACAGCATCATTCATCGAAAAATTTCAAACTTCCAAGTCCTGCACCCTTACACAATAACACCTTCACCGTCCTGATTAACTGATCCCAACTAAGTTCTTTAGATTTAATTTATCTTTTTACTTTCTTCTATATCTAATATATAGAAGAAAGTATTGGATTCGTGAAAATTTTCGAATTTCGAATTTTGACGGATTCGAACGTTTTGAGGTGTGCTGAGTCCATTTCGACTATTTTTGGAAAATGTCTGTCTGCCTGTGTGTATGTGTGCGTGTATGTGTGTCACGTCTGTGTGTGACCAGTTTTTTGTGACCACTCTACAGCAAAAACTACCGCATGAAATCGAACGAAACTTGGTACACATATGTGCCCCTATGAGAACTTGTGCCCATTGGTTTTTGGCGCGAATTCCTCCAAGGGGGGTGGAGCAATGGGACGTTTTTTGAGTTACGCGTGAATGCTTTTCCTCAGGAATTAACTGGCGGAATCAAAGAAAATTTTGTCCATATGTTGCCATTAACAGGAACAGGTGCTGATTCAATTTTGGTGTCAATAACTCAAACGGGGGTTGAGCTATAGAACGTTTTTTGTCGTCAATTGTGACTGCTGTATCTCAAGAAATAATGAACGGAATGAAAGAAAAATTTATCGGCAAGTAGCCCTTAGTGGGTATAAGAGCTGATTTTGTTTTGGTGTCAACAGCTAAAAAGGGTGGGGCGCAATCGCCCGTTCTTTTTTCCATTGTGAGTGCCGTATCTCAAGAAGCAATGCTACGTTCTGGTTGAAATTTGGAATATATGTGAATCCATATGTAAACAGGCTTTGGTTCAATTTTGGCGCCAATCGCGCCAAGAGGTGCTGATTTATTTTTATTATCATTATTTTTTAGCGAAAAAAATAGTTTTATTAATGCAACAATAAGAAAGATAAATCGTAATAGATTGTCGTCTGCGTATTTCTCGTGATTTTAATTGTATGGAAATGATCGGAAATATTATCTCAATGATTTAAAATTTTTAACTGTTGCCATCTTATGTTTGTTAACAAATGAAATATTTGTAATTAATTCAAGCAAGGCTTTTAAAATAACTTTCAATTTTCGCTCTTTGCTTTGCTTTTGCAATAATTCAGACATTGGGATGGTCGTCAAATTTTTGCATGTGTAATTTCGTTTTTGTTGGGAATATTGCTTCCTCGTCAAGCATGGGGAGGGATCAGAAAAAAAAAGAAAAATATAGAAGAAAGTTTCGTGATGGCCACAACATACTAGTTTTTTTTTTCTATTTACAATTATGCAACAATTTAACCCAAAATTTTATATTTATTTTTATCTTTAAGTAAGACATTGTTCCAAAATATTTCGAGCTTTTTTATCATTGATTTTACGGCGGAAAACGTAAGCTTTCTGTTTTTCGCACGAACAAGAAAATTTCTGCATGAAGAGGTCCCATTTAATCCAGGTAATCAGAGAACTTGGCGAATGATTTTAGGGGAAAATTAAACGAAAATGTTTCATTCAATTCTGCAGAAAACTTTTCATCACTCAAAGGTGTATTTTTCATCATTTTTACTTTCTTCTATATCTAAAATATAGAAGAAAGTATTGGATTCCTGCAAATTTTCGAATTTCGAATTTTGACGGATTCGAACGTTTTGAGGTGTGCTGAGTCCATTTCCACTATTTTTGGAAAATGTCTGTCTGTCTGTGTGTGTGTGTATGTGTGTCACGTCTGTGTGTGACCAGTTTTTTGTGGCCGCTCTACAGCAAAAACTACCGCATGAAATTGAACGAAATTTGGTACATATATGTGCCCCTATATGAACTTGTGCCCATTGGTTTTTGGCGCGAATTCCTCCAAGGGGGTGGAGCACTGGGACGTTTTTTGAGTTACGCGTGCTTGCTATTCCTCAGGTAGTAACTGGCGGAATTAAACAAAATTTGGTCCATATGTTGCCCCTAACAGGAGCAGGTACTGATTTAATTTTGGTGTCAATAGCTCAAAAGGGGGTTGAGTTATAGAACGTTTTTTGTCGTCAATTGTGACTGCTGTATCTCAAGAAATAACGAACGGAATCAAGCAAAAATTTTTTGACAAGTAACCCTTTGTGGGTATAAGAGCTGATTTTATTTTGGTGTCAACAGCTAAAAAGGGGGTAGCGTAATCGCCCGTTCTTTTTTTCCATTGTGAGTGCCCTATCTCAAGAAGTAATGCTACGTTCTGGTTGAAATTTGGAATATATGTGAATCCATACGTAAACAGGCTTTGGTTCAATTTTGACTCCAATCGCCGCAAGAGGTGTTGATTTTTTTTTTTTTTTTGCGAATAAAAATAGTTTTATTAATGCAACAATAAGAAAGGTAAATCGTAATAGATTGTCGTCTGCGTATTTCTCGTGATTTTAATTGTATGGAAATAATCGGAAATATTATCTCAATGATTTAAAATTTTTAACTGTTGCCATCTTATGTTTGTTAATAAATAAAATATTTGTAATTAATTCAAGCAAGGCTTTTAAAGTAACTTTCAATTTTCGCTCTTTGTTTTTACAATAATTCAGACATTGGGATGGTCGTCAAGTTTTTGCATGTGTAATTTTGTTTTTGTTAGGAATATTGCTTCCTCGTCAAGCATGCGGGGAGGGATCAGAAAAAGGAAAAATATAGAAGAGAGTTTCGCTTTGTTACCTTTGCATTTGACATTTTCTTACCTTGTTTTCTATCCGATTCTTGTCTTTAAAGCATTTTATCAAGCACTTCACTATAGAATGTTATAAATTAACTAATTTAGAGAGATTTCAAACCAATTTACGGCTACTGAGAGACAAAAAACATCAAATTTCGAATTGTGTTTTTGGTTTATGCGCATAGCTGCCATTTTAAAATAATAAGCAGAATATTAGGGCATAAATAAACAAAAAATTAAAGCCAAATGACTTTACAGTGTGTCATCACAATGCAAAAATAATAAAAAAAAAACAACTTATGATAATTTTAATCATGAATTTATTCGAAAATATTTCAGTATGCGATGACTTTTGTGGCGTATTTTTTTCTCTGACCCTTCGTCTTTTGACAAATTTCAAAAATAAAATCTGGCAATATTTTGAAAAAAAAAAAACTACTGGGTTTTATTCAGAATGGCATAGGAACGGTGTGAAAAAAAAAATGGACTTCATATTCGAATTCAGTTTTGCGTTATTTTGATTTTATTACAAAATTTCAAGGTGTACGAACACTTTTGGGAGCCACTGTATCTCATTTTAAGTTATCTGACCCCTCAGATTGTACTTTACAAAGTTACAGTTATTCTTGTTTTTTGAGCAATCAGGATTGCTTATTGCTTTCATTTGACTTTTTTGATGTGCTATCATTTTATTTTCCCGCTAGCATCCTCTGCAGCACCACCGTCGATCGGCCTCACGATGCTGCTCCTGTAGCGCAAACCATCTCCAGGTAGCGTCAATATCCTACACTTACACGCTTACATACACGCACGTACAAACAGACACATACACACATACATACACCTACACACATACACAAACACATACACACACGCATACATACGGACATATACACACACTCATACACACAACTACCCACACATTCATGCCTGCACACAGACACAAACACATATTCTTGCACACACATTACACATTCCCCCACCCCACCCTACCACAAACACTCATACACAGAACTACCCACACACTAATACCTGCACAGAGACACAAACACACACGAATACATACACACACACACTCGTGATTGCGAAGTACATAATCTGAATTCCAGATGTCAAAATTCAAATTATTATTATTATTTTTTTTTTTTTTTTTTGCTTTCTCAAAATTACGATTTTTTTTATCATTTGCAGATATATTTTTATGCCAAAATTGTTACCTTTCATCTATTATTGCAGAAAAAAAGCCAACAATATTTTATAGTTTCTATCAAAGACTCAAAGACTTTAAACTAAAAATTTATCTGAACAATATAATATATAGTTAACAATTCATTTTAACACATATCCAACGTTCTGTTTTTCCGCCCTCCTGTTTCATCTATTCCCCTTTTTCTAGTTCTCAGAAAATAAGAAAGTCTTCTAAATGCTACGCTGTCGAGGCCTCCCTTTTCCTCCAAAATTATTACAGAGCGCCTCAAATTTTGTTTTCAAGGCTCAATTCCCTGAAAATTTCCGGAATAGAGTCCTTTGACTGCTTGCCCTCCAACAACATGGGAGATTATGTAATATTCCGTTTTTGGGACTTAAATTTAAAAAAAAATTGCTGAACCCCTAACGCCAACAAATATGATCCACAGTCGCGTTTTTCAGCAACTACAATTTCAAAAAAATTAAGAAGAAGAAACCTCTGAACCTTTTCTTATTACATCATTGAAAAACGCTCTCTATTAGGAATTCAATTTTGAAAAATTTCCAGAGTAGAGCCCTAGTACAGCCTTTTCCCCTGCCATCATTGAAGGTTGTCTATAATAACGTTTTTAGGACTTCCAATTCGAAATATTGGGACGGAGATGTAAATCATTCGAAAAATCGATCGAAGACAATTTTTCGAGTCATATTTTCACTAAAGGCAACAAATATGGTATATAATCGCGTTTTAAGACATTAATTTCGAAAATTTTTCTTGGAGGGTATTCGAACCTTTTCTCCCCTTAACATTATCAAAGATCGCCTATAAATTCGATTTTAGAACAAGAATTTTGAAAATTTTCCGGGAGAGACCCCAAAGCACCTCTATTTCTACGTGCTCATCTTCGAGTACTAACCGACTCCTTTTCAAAACCAGAAGTTTAATCACCTCAATCTCTCCATAAACAATTGTATATATACAATATTCAATAAGAGATGGAAGCTTCAAAGCCAATTTTTTATGGGTTGAAAACGTTTAAAAGTCTCCCTCCCCCCGCCCCCCCCCCGCATCCCCAAAAAATTATTTTCTGGTTGCGCCTCTGCGTCTGCCTCTTAGATTCCAGACACTTCTTATACTATGTCCCAGCTCCCCCTACTTCTACAAAGTTCTTACGCTTCTGGGCCTACTAATAAGAAAATAACTGTCGTTGTAGCAACCTACTGGCTTGATTGTTTCTCGTATCAGCTTCCTAAGCCACAGTCTCCTAGTTTACTTATTTTTTAACTTTATTTAACTGATAGTAACTGTCAGCAAACAGTTTTGTTGCCTACCATTTTATAAATAATCACTTTCATATGAAAATAACAATATATTTTTTTACCGCGATCTTAATTATAAAATAGTAGAAGGAATGTATCGCTTGAGCAAGTCGGGAAACATCTGACGGTGCTTAGTAAATTCAAATAAGTGTTGGTACGAAAGCGCAAATCCAAAAGCTGCGATAAAATATAAAAGTTTTTTTTTCCTTAAATCTAAAGACTTTATCTAACAAAGCTTGGTTATCACTAAAAAGTACAAAATAAAATCAGTACATGATTTATTGGTTGCAGCACTCAATAATAGTTAAGCCTAAAATCTTCATATTAAGGTTAATTCTAAATCTGCCAATAAGATTAAAATTAAAATTGATCCAAGAAATGTCATTGTAGTAAACGCTATTGGTACAAAGCAGTATTCCGCCGCATTCTGTGTAAAATTTGCTTCAGACGTAAATGTACCCGACCTCTCCTCGCAACATATTGCAATATTTTTGTTGAAATTGTTAAGATGAAATTTAAGATTTAATATTGGAGAATTTTTTCAGAATTAAAATATTTAAATTTTTATAGACTCTGAAATTAACTTGAGGTTTTACTCACCAGATGGGTGTCTCCCGGGAGGGGGCGGGGGATCTCCCCTCTCAAGAAAAGTTTTTTGACTTAGCAAAAAAGTTTTTTTCTCTCTCTCAAGTTACAGCTTTGAAAAATTGAAAGCACATGATTTAATCAACATCTATTTGTTAATCATTAAAAGGAGCAAATTAATCCTCTTCATTTTTAAAAAAATGGGATTTTAAAGTAATCTCACTTTAGAAATAGCAACTATTGGATAATTTGATTTTCAAATTAAACTTCTAACGTTGTATGAATGTCGGGTTTACAATAAAATACAATGCGAAAATTTCATAAAAAGAAATTAACATTTCAATCTCTCTTTAAGGGTTTCCCCCCTTCCCATGAGGGGAGGGGATTTGAAAAAATAAATAAATAAATAAAAAAGCCGAAGTCGGAGTCGGACGTTTCAAAATCCAGGAGTCGGAGTCGGCCCTTTTTCTTCAGACTCTTCAGCCCTGCGTGTCACACCATGTTACATTAAACAAAATTAAGATTTTTTTTTTTTAATGCACACAATGTGTTCGAGGCGCCTCCTACCCTAAAAAGAGCGAAAAAAAGTGTTTCCTTAGCATTAAACAATAAAAATGGATAATTTCCTTTTAATACTTAAAATGAAAATGAAATGAAAGAGCCAAAGCATGCATCAAACATCGTGTACTAAGTTTCAAAATGATATTAAACTCCAGACGATTATCATTTCTTCTTCCCTTCATTTGCTTCGTGTTTTGCTCCATACAAAAGAGATAAAACTCCATTTTAGAGAAAAAAAAAAAAAACATCTGAATAAAGTGTTCGGCTTTTATCGCTGAAATTGCGTTTTTGCTTTGTCCAGATTCACAACCAAACACCATTATTAAAAGAAAGAACGAAATGTTTTGTGTTAAATTATAAAATTATCTGAAACTTTTTCAAGGCACGTTGTTGTAGGATCAAATTACATTTTAAATCCGTACATAAACTTCAGATCGTTTACTTGCGTGTAAAAACTAATCTGTTCAGATTGGATTTCCTTCTTTACAATCGCAATTTAATGTCACTTGCTGAATAAGACATTTTCAGCTATTGTATGAAAGTAGCATAAGAGTTATAGAAACGCTTCAATAGAATGAGCAATTCTACGACTTGTGAGGGCAATACTTGTTTCATTTTTCAGATGAAAAAAAAGGCAGCTTTATTTAATATTTTTCAATAGTTACTGGTTATCAGATTTTTTCTGAAATATATATTTACTTTTGGCACAAGGGTTCTTTTAGAAAACCAAACTCTCACTGTCGTATGTAGATGAATTATGGCTCTTAATTAATATGATCAACTTCAAAAACCTTTTTATCGAAATTAATACCAAATTGCTGTGACAACAATAATTTTTCGATATTTTTTTTTAATACATTTTAACTCATCAGCATGTAAAAACAGTTCTATTCAAATATACTGGGTGAACGAAATGTCATTGACACATTTTAAAAACTTATGAAAAAGCAACAAACCGTTGAATATGAATCGGTTTGAGCGGTAATGATTCACAGGTTCAAGAACTTTTTATGATATCGTGAAATAATAAAGTGACATCGTGAATAATTAAAGATAAAATAAAATAAAATGAAAAAAAAATAATTTAAATTTTGACATCTTGAATTCAAACTATGTTTTCCGCAATCACCAGTGTGTGTACGTAGGCGTGTGTGTTTGTGTGTGGGGTATGTGTGTTTGGGTGCAGGGGGTATGTGTATGTGTGTGTAGGCATGTGTGTTTGTGTCTGTGTGTATGTGTGTGTAGGCATATGTGTTTGTGTCTATGTGCAGAAATGAATGTGTGGGTAGTTGTGTGTATGTGTGTATGCGTAGGCGTGTGTATGTGTGCGTGTGTGTAAGTAGTTGTGTATGTATGCGCGTGTGCGTGGGACATAAATGCAACCTGGAGACGGCTTTCGCTAGAGGAGCAGCATCGTGAGGAGCCGGTCGACGGTGATGGTGCGGAGGGTGGCGGTGGGAAAATAAAATGATAGGACGCCAAAAACAAAATAAAAGCAATAATCAATTGTGATTGCTCAAAAAAAGGTAACAATTATTTTTATTTTAAGTAAGTGCTGTATCGTCACAAAACCAGGGATGCCCCCCCCCCCAACTTCAATGGCGCCAATTCTACCCCAAAAATTTTCATTACCCTCTTTCCCTTTTTTATTTTTATTTTTAGCTCTCCTCTTTTATTTATTTTTAATCCTCCCTCCCCCCCTGTGGGCACCCCTGTTTAATCATTCTCTCAAACAAAAAGTGATACCTTTCAGTACCAGAGTTCATGATCTTGAGTACCGTTTAGATAATATTCGAGCAATATACGGCACATAAATTTAATTTGGTAATGAAAGGTATTATTTTCTGTTCAATAAAATGATTAAACACAGTACATGACGTTTACTTGCAATTTTTTTCTTTTTCTAATTTTCCCTTTTTTCTTTTTTTATTGTTTACGATGTCATAAAAAAATTCTTGAATCTGCGGAGTATTTTCGTGGAAGCTGCATATTCATATTACAGTTTGCTGCTTTCCTATGAATATTTAAAATGTGTCAAGTCAAAGAATTTTTAGACACCCTGTATTTTTTAATCGTAACTCTTCAGTATTATTAGCACCCTTTCCGGGAGGTATGCGGTGATGTGATTATAATATTTTAGTTTTTGCGTCATTTTGGTTTTATTCATTTTGATTCAACAAGGAAGAATATATTTTTCATATGAAGTAGGTATATATTATAATAGGAAGTCGAAATTAAAATCTTGATGTATGTTTCTCAAAACCTTCGTTTGGTAATATCACTATTGTCGAAATGCAAGAAATCAAGTGCATGAAATATTCCTACATCCCGGTTTTTCCATCCTGAGATTGTAGACTCTGAATGGGATAACCGAGCTGTTGTTTTATTACATGTAGTTCTGCTTTAACCCCGGCTTAGGGATGATCAACTACATTATTTTTAGGTTTTAATTAAACGAAATTTTAAATATCAAACTAGGCTTAATAATCTTTAATAAAAATGCTTTTAATACAAATATGCTTTTAAATTGATGAAAATAAATTTTATAAAAAATATTTTTAAATTATTTAATACTAGTGGTACCCGCATGGCTTTGCCCGTAATAGAAAAATTAAAAGGTCTTTTGGTTCACCTGTATATTTACAAATAATGAATGGTGATTTTTTTCGCATATTGGCTTGTACCCATGTTACGGTTCCACGTTATGATAATTTCGTGTCTCGCCAATTGGCTTGTGCCCATGTTACGGTTCCACGTTATGATAATTTCGAAATTTACTCGTCCATCTTATGATAGTTTTGTTCTTAAAATTGGGATAGAAAAAGAATCACATCGAATTTTCGAAAAATCGCTTCGAGATGCACACCCCCATGCCACAAACTAACTTTGTGCCAAATTTCAAGAAAATCGGCAGAAAGGTCTAGGCGCTATGCGCGTCACAGAGATCCAGACATTCTACAGATATCCAGACATCCTCCGGACAGAGTGACTTTCAGCTTTATTATTAGTAAAGAACATGCATGGTATGCGTTGTGAAATCCTCGAACATGTATAAACAACGCATAATTCTATGCTGAAGCAATTGCAGATGATTCGTAGTAGAAAACAACTTAACTCTTTATGAAGCAACAAATGCATTGCTAAATTGTTTATTTTTTGTGTCGTGTAGCATCACCAATCTTGATATTCGTAACAATAACTGAGATATTCCATTTTTTTGACAAAAAAGGAGTGAACAAACATTCGAATATTAAAAATCATAAAAAAATTCATTCGAAGAATGGTTTGATTTAAATAAGTTACACTTTTTTTTCATTTAATTCACACTTTTTTTTCTTTTAATATACACCTTTTACACGCTTCAGATTATACTTTCAAACACTTCTGAGAATGCATGCCTGTGTGTGTTTTTCCTAGCTACTAAAATGCATTTTTAACATACTTAAATTAAAAACCTACTGTTCTACTCATTTATAATTCCAACGAATGTAGTATTCCAAAATGTATACCAAAATAGGCTTCATATAATAAGAATAAAACTAGTTTTCATCTGACCCAGTATGCATAAACTATGTTACATACATACAAAAGTTATTTAAGGCCTTTATACACTATGCCTAATACACTACAGCATTAAGCACATTCCGTTTCAAAACTGGGATAAATTATAGCCATTAGTACAGTGAAAACTACCATTACACTATTTCCATCATTTCTGAAAGCGAAGGTATGCAAACATTTACTGTTGCACACAATTTAAACTTTAAAATTTTGATTAAGTTCAAATCATAATTTAACTCAATTTAACTTTTTTTTTATCCTACCAAAGATAATTAGTTGAAAAATTACGTCTAAATTCATTCTAACTCATCAATTAAGTTAAAAAGACTAACGCATTTTAAAAATGGGCAACTAAAATATTTTAAGAGTACATAAAACCTGGATAATATTATAGTCTTGAAGGTAAAGAATCCTGGGTTACAGTAAAGTTTTGTTCAAACAAGTTAATATAAAGTAAAACATGAACAACTGTTGCTAATCACAAACATTAAAGTACAATGTTGGACAATCTTATAAACTGAAGAAATTCAAACTTCAATGGAACATAATTTTTAATAAAAAATAATTTACTAATTAATATTTCTAGTTGCCCAAATTAATTTATAATGCAATGCAGTTATTCAACTCACATACTAAACATCTTCTTTTAAAAATATATGGTTTTTGATTACGTTAAATAATCACTGTAAATAGTTTTAAACCTTGTAACTGTAATAGTATCTTCTTAATAATTGTTTTCAGAAAATATAATATTAAATCTTTCTAAAACTTACAAAGTGAACAATAGAGTTACACCAAAGTATTTCACAATAAAGTGAAAACGTTTTCTGATAAATTGTCTGAAAGAAACCCAAGATAGATTTCTGATGCTTGAAAGTGCAGTTTCTTTTGTCACAGCTGTGTATTTCTTTTTTCTTTTGCAGCAGGAATTTTAAATCATTTTTCGGCTTAAGGAATAAATGAACCGATTTTTGGAATATGTTTCTCCATCAAAAGAAATTTTAAAGATTAGTCAAGACTGATTGCATCTGGTGAAATACCCGAAAAACTCTGTAGACAAAAGTGATATTTTTTGATGTAAATAATACTTAAAAGTAAAATTTCAAAAGAAAATGCATTAATTAAACAAATTTTCACATTTTAGAATCAACAATAAATTTGAAATATAACTCATTTTTAACATTGATTACACTAATCAAGTCAAGAGGATTTCTCGAACGAACAGGTAAACTCGATTAATATATAAAAAACAACGAACGTATTTGAAGTGGGTGTATTGAAAATAAAGGTAAAGTATACAAGTTACTTAGGTAAAACGTGTGTAATTGTATGAAAATAAAAGCTAAGTTCTTAGGGTAAAAGAGGTTTAAGAAACCTTATCTTTAAAAGAAGTTTGAAATTTCTTAAGTCAAATTTAAGTAAGCTGAGCGTAAAAAAAGTTCCACTAATGTGTGTTTGAATCAAGTAGTTTAGTGATTTAACTTATGCAAAACTCATTAGCATTAAAATATACGGTGCATATATTAATTTTAAGCAAGATGTAACAATATACTTACTTTTATCTATACATTTTAGAGTTTTTTTTAATTTTTTTATTTTTTTTGTTTTAGAAAAGTTGCATTAAATTAAGAAAGGAAGCTAGATTTCATATGCATCTTACTGTATAGCAAAAATCGAAATGTAGACAACATGCCGGGATGCAGCATTTATTTTTTGCTCATGAAGCACACATGATTTTTCTAAACAATTAATAAATTTATTTGGAATACCAAAGCACTTAGATATCTCTCCGAAAATAGTTTTATATGCAAATTTTACTTTAAAAATTATAACTTAAAACCTATTAAAAAAGGACAAATCAAATAAAAACAAAAATTTCTGTTGTTAGACCTTTTTTTCTATTTTGCATTTGTTAAAAGCACAAATTCTGGCACATGAAATTGCCAAAAGTTGGGAGTCAGGGACTTTATAAACAACTAGCAGTACCCGCACGGCTATGTCCGTGTTCAGAAGTTAAAAGAAGACCGTTGAAAAAAAAAAAAAATCCCGATCCCCCCACCCCCTTCTGATGTGAAATGATAATTTTTCTTCAACTAAAATGCGTACACACCTTTTCCAAAGACCTGTTAAAGTATCTTAGGGATTTAAAACTATTCGCCAAAACACATAAAAATATTAACAGTAGTAGCTTTAAAACTCAAAATCATCCTTCAACAACATAATTCATTGCTTAACTCGCCAAGCAATCACGCTACCGTAACCCTGCCCTTTAGCGAGTGAAGCGGTTTTTTCCCCTGCAATTTAAAGTGTTTCGCCAAACAAACAATGCTATGATAAAAACGTAATAAAGAATTTCATAATTGAATAATACGACAGATCAAGTTATTTACTCAGATAAGTAACTATCTTCAACGATAGGAACACAAACTAACGTTGAATAAATAAGGGACATAAAACACAATAGAAAAATCGTACAAAATCAAATGACCTGAACATCGAAAAAAAAAAAACTGCATTTAAAAATCTGTTTGCTGATCACAACAGCGTTACATGGTTCCTCGCAGCTATTGACACTGTCGAAGAGCGCCCTCTTGAAGAGTTAACTTACCCCGCCATCTATAAGGAATTCATAGAACTAAACAATTAATTCAATATTTAATGTCCAATTACAAATATTTCGGTCAATCTCATTTTAAAAAATATAGCCCGTAGATTTCTTCAACAAATGGACTATTCAACACAAAAAGAATATTTCAATTCGAACCAGTAGTTCATGAGATTAGCGCGTTCAAACAAACTAACTCTTCAGCTTTATAATATTAGTATAGATATAAATTTTCCCGTTTTCATAACATTGTTTATTGCTGCTGCACTCATTTTAGCCATAGCGTGTTGTTATACAGCCTATAAGCCTTCCTCAATGAATTATAAAATATTTTTTTTTTTTTTTAATTCGAACCATTATTTCCTGAGATTAGCGCGCACAAACAAACAAACACTTCAGCTTTACATTATTATTAAATTAATAATAAAATTAAGACAATGAAACGTATGTATACATTTTTTTAAAAATTATTTTTAGCATCGTTTAGGATTTTCTCTGAAAAGAGTACTCGAAATTTGCCTCATGGCTCGCGAAGCCCGCAGTTTCAGGTCGAGTCACCATGGCCACACATATCCTGCGTTGTTAACATTTTATATTATAATATAAATATATTTTCTTGTTTTAATAACATTTTTTACAGCTGAACCTTGGATTTCAAATAATCTTTACAATGTTGTATTTCTTTGATACATAGGGGGAAAAAATTCCACCTTTAGGCAATGGCTAAATCTTTAAATAATATAAAACGTAGCTCTGCAGTCTTTCGAGAAATTAAGAGTAAACTATCATGGAATAACAAAGGACAACTGCACATGTTTCTATTCTTTTTTTTCTTTTTTTTTTTTTTTTTTTTTTTTTTGCATTTTTATCATCTATTCTATATGAGCTTTATTGTACAATCTTGCTTATTAAGTTACCGTTGAAAAAAAAGCAAAATAAAAAATAAGTTTAATTTCAACATTTCTTCACTGTTAGTATTGAATCCGAAACACGTTTCTCCAAATATCTCGAAAACTCATTTCTACAGATAGTACCGTTTACCTCTGCCTACGGCTAGAAATTATTCACGAAGTGTAAAAATCTAGATGTTGCAGCACAACTGCCAAAACTCCGATTTTCCATCGATTGTTGTTTAGAGAGCCGGATGGATTTTGTTTATAAATGTCAGTGCCAAACAGCAAAACAAAAGCAGTATATGTCCAATAAGTGGAGTATTATAAATGTAAAAATTAGAAACATTTTTTCTAAATGCAAGTTTGCTAGTAAAAATTATCCTATAATATAAAACATGACTATTTCAGAAAGTGGATCATGTGTTCAATTCGAGGTAAAAAGAAAAATTCCAGTACATATTAACAGATACTTTACGATGTGTGTAAAATTTTTAAACTAATTGGACGTTTGTTGGAACGTAACAAAAAAAATTAAAAAAAAAAAAGTCGAAAATTCTGGCATTTTGTAGCTTTGAAAATTGTACTTGCTTAATAAAAAATAGTAGTTTAGTGCCATAAACATTTCGTGAATAAATTGTGTTTGCTGTTTCATGTTTAAGATAGCAATTGAAAAAAATGCACATGATTTTGGTTAGTTGATAATGAATCATATTACGTGTACTCGCTGTTTGTTGTTTTAATTAGATGATTTTTGCATAATTCATGATAAATTGCGCTATTTTGGCTTAATTTGTTTGCATGAATCCATCTTATAATTTGCTTTGAGTAAAATATCTGGACAAGAGTGATTTATATTTAAGTTTTTCTTTATTCACTACTAAATTATAATTTTTATTTTCACTTTATCTTGAATTTTCCTTTCATATTTTATTGTGTTTAGTTTCTAATATACTTTCTCGAAAGCAAATATCTTTTTAAATTAGCAGTTTAATTCTTTGTTTAAACCCTAGGGAGTTACAATGCAAAGCATTAACTAAAATAAAGAATAGCTGCTGAAATTCATAGATACTTAAAGAGTTTGAATTCACACTAACTATAATTTTATTTCATGCTTTAATTTGATATTTTTAATACTGACTGTCTCATTCTATTTGCTAATGTGTGACACTTTTTTTCGCATGCATTTGTACTTCATTTCCCAGATTTAAGGTGTCAGTTTTTAACAGTGGTGTATTCTAATATATTTTTTTTACGTTTTTACCGTTAAAAATGTGGAACCGTAAGTGATGTGCTCGGTGAAAGGTTTCACTTAGCTTGCGTTCGATGAACCTCACCGGTCGACCGGTGAGTAACCGGTTGCTAACCGCAGCGTTCTTGAGAGCTACCGGTAAATGGTTGCTTCCGATGTCCTTCTGTGAGCTTCACCGGTTGATTTACCGGTCAACCAGAACTTAAGCTGGTTGATTGGTTGAGGGAACCACGTGACATTTTTGACCAATTATAAGTAATTTTCACCTGCGTGTTGTTCGTCTGCGTCATGTCTGCGCAAGTAACCGGTGATCAACCGAAAGCGTTCGATGAAGCATTGATTCGTAAACAACCGGTTAGTAACCACTGACGTCATTGCTATCACGTGATTAACCAACCGGGCGCTACTAAGCGTGCTCGTCGAACGTAAGCCAAGATATCTCTGCAGTAGAAAGCAGAAACGGGGCTCATTGGGATGAACTAATGCTCGCCGACGTCTACTGGATTATTAAAAGAGATGATTATATTTGACGCAAATGAGACAATCAAAAAGGGAGCGTTTACAAGAATAAGTTAAAATCAACTGTTGCTTTCCGAAAAACTAACATAATTTGATGAAGCATGAGTAATTGCATTATATTTATTGAATTGGATTTACTTTTTTATTCTTTTAATTTGCCATAAAATGCATGCATTGGTCGCTGTGCATCTTCTTCAGTGAGTTGTTTTGTATCTTAAAAACGAGCTGATGTGTGCATCACATGACTTCCTTTTACTCCAATTTAATGTCATTTTCTCATTATTGGCAGTTTTAATACGATTTAGTAGTTCTCTCTATATATATCACCAACAGTGGCCAAATCGAAACCAATCTTTAAAAAAAATCGCCAGATTTATCGCTAAGTTGGCACCAAAAGACTGGAGATATATCGCCAAGTGTCCGCCAAATTATAACACCATTTGAGTTTACATCGAAATTAACAATGATTTCCCTCCAAAAGGGGGCAAAAGACCCCCTTAGGAGCATCCGAATGCAACCAAAAGGAAAGGTGCTCAACAAGACCCCACTATGAGTCCACGTACCAAATTTAAACTTTCTAGGACATACCGTTTTTGAGTTAAGCGAGATACATACACACATACGCACATACATACGTACATACAGACGTCACGAGGAAACTCGTCGTAATTAACTCGGGGATCGTCAAAATGGATATTTCGGGTGTCTGTACGTCTCTAGGCATATATCCACGTGTGGTCGAGTCGGAAAAAAATCCCAACATTTATTCGGGGGTGAGCAAAATTGAAATAAGGGCGGTTTTTGAGTGAATACAATACTTCCTTTTTTGTAAAAGGAAGTAACAAGAGCTAATAAAACAGTTTTCTTTGAATATTCGTTTTCCGACTCAAAATTAGTAAGAACTGGTCATTTAGGTCCGAAATATAGATAGTCATTTTTCTGCTGCTTAATGTTAACTAAGATCCTGTACAGATGTTGTATGTATTACACCATTGGTTGTCTTTTCAAAGAATTTTCAGTTAAGGTATTTATGTCAAAGTAAGATACGAAACAAAAACAATTTTCATGAGCATGCACTGAATGGAGAAAAATCTAATTAGAGCTGTAACTTTTGTGAAACCTTTTGTAAATAATTTTGTGGATGATGCTGTTTTTTTTTATTTATTGTTATTTCATTTTATTTATATATTTAGTTGTTTTATAAAGACATAAAATATTACTACAATAATAACTGAAAGTGAGAATACTTTATTGCCGGGTTATTACAAATTGTCAAAAAAAAAAAAAAAAACACACACACACACACAAATGATTACATGTATTTTATTACGGTTTCTTTCTTCCTTTTTTTTATTAATATTTACAACTTTATACTACAGTTACCAGACAGAAATACGTATTAAAAAACCTTCGGCATTTAAATACTCTTTGACTTTAAGACTATTATTATTTATTGTCGTAAGAGTTAAACAAAATAACACAATATATTTAACAGACCCAACCCTTGAAAGTAATTTTACCCACACAACCGTCCTATAAAAAAAAGGAAAATTGAAAACTGAACCCGTGAAATTTGCGTTAACGCATTTTCTCCCGAGCACACTTTGTAATTAGCCACAGGCAAAAAGAAAAAAATTATAAACGACAACTATTCATGTTTCTCAAAAGGAATGAACACCTAGAGAGATTTCAAAATTCATTCCCTCATTAATCAGCCGCAAATATTGCGAAGGTGTTGGAGAGCAGCTGTCTCGATCAAACCGAACTCCCACCAAAGATTCCTTTGTGCATTAGTTTATTCACATCCATTAAATTTCGCCAAGTCATCAGAAAGCTTTTGAACTCCTCTGTGACCGAACATTACGGATTACGCAGCATGAGAAACTGGAATTTATTACGAACTTTTGGCGAAGTTTGCCACTAAAGTTGGTACTGCTTTGTGTTTTGAATACATACACATAATATAAAGTTTTTTTTTTACAAAATTCATTTTCAGATAAGAGTACAGAAACGGATTCGTCGTTCGTTTAGTCTAGATCTCCGTTCAATTTTTTATACATTCTTTAATTAGTAAATAACACGTAACCATGTCTAAACTTGCTTAAAACAGTCATTCGAAATTGTTTCACGAATTCTCATTCTGTTGTTTTGAACGAACAAATTCTGAAGAGAAAACATGCATTCAATCCTCAAAGTTGTCTTAAAGCAGAACCAAAATATATTATATAATAAACACTCGTTTTTTAAGAAATGCATTTCAGCCTTTGGATGAAACGTCTGTCGGAGCAGAGGTTCCTACTCTTCAAACCTCCACAGACCCCTTCCGGAAAATTTACGAACTACGTTGACCCAACTCCCCCCCCCCTCTTCTCAGATGAAATGATTTGCCAAAATTAAATCTATTTTTTTCTGGTATATTTTTACGCTTTTTTTTCTTTAAATGTATTTATTCATTGTTATGTATATTTTTCAGAGCTCTTGTATGGTTTTCATTTCTTAAATTATTACTTTGACTCTTGGAAGTAAAATCCCGTTTAAAATTCAAGTAGGAATTAAAATTTCATCATTAAATTTTTAAAACAAGTTTACTAATAAAAGCAAACTTCAAAAGTTTGTGAACAAACATTGTTCACCTAGGTCAAGTGTGTTAATTTTTTATATGAGCTGTAGTTTTATGGGGCGTTAGAATTTTAATTGTTAACTATGGTTCGGGCACGCCTACCCTGGCAGCGTCGTAATGTTGTGATTAGGACTTGCGTAGCTTTTACAATGTTGCCTGCTTAAGTCTGCATTAATTTTAGGGAGCCACTGCCCTCTGCTCGCTATCGGTCACCAGTCCCCAAAAACCGCAAGCAGTTTCATTCATCGCAATCAATGCATTTTTAATGAATGAGTTAAAATTTTTGGAGTTAAAGTTTTACTTGAGTTTTAAAAATCCAGCAGTAAAAATGTGTCTCAGCGCTTGCATGTCTCTTAATATAGTTTTGTATCAATATGAACTTCGTCATGTACAAAAAAGTAATTAATGTGTAGTGTGTTTATTTCCGAGAGTTTTGAAAGGGGGGATGCTACGTCCTGCATGTACAACCAAGAAGCGGTGTCAACGCTTTTACTTGTACTTCTTTTTTAACTAACTAGTGGCACCATAGGCCATTTATATTTTTAAGGTAAAGTAAGTATTGCAGCGTACTCATTTCTGATATTATACGGTAAATCGAAACTTTTCTGGTTAATGTACTTAAACGTTTAAATCATGAAACAATAATAAAGATAGAAATGTCTTTTTATCAGTAGGGGAGGGAAGGGGTCTCGATTATGTGTTTTTTTTTTTTTAAATTTTTTTTTTAAATTTTTTACAATGTTCAAAAAGAAAAAAAAAGTATATGAAAAGACAATCCGCCGAAAATATCACTCGTTCCCTATCTTGGAATCTCCTATACCTCCTCTTTTAGCCGAATGTTAATCAAAACAAGGTGGGGGGGGGGAATGCCAGAAGGATCAAAGTAACAAGAATTCCTAATAGAAGCGGAAAAGCATAGTAATAAAGACATAAACTTTATTCTTATTTCTTTAATTTATTTTAAATGCTGAAACTCTTCCAAAAGCGCAAATCTTTTGATTATATTGTTGAAAAATATTTTAAATTAAAGCTCTAATTCAAGTTGCTACTTGTTACTCTTTGCATTTTAAGTGTTTAAACATTACCTTAATTTAGCTTGTTTTTGCGTCTGTAGGTTTTTCAGCAGACATCTAAAATAAGCCCTAGAACTGGGTAAGCATGCTGATTAAATATACATTTTAATTTGTAACAACAAAGATCAAAGAATAGTTTACATTTATTTATCTCTCAAAGGAGGAGATAAAGCTGGAAAATGTAATGTAGTATGGTGAGTTATTACTATTTCCAAAAATAAGTACAAATATTGCTTGACGAAATATAACATCAAACTCGAGGCTGAAATGCTAAATTTGTATCTAAAGATACTAATTATAACCTACCTATATTTTTTGAGAGTTGTTTTATCTACATCTAGTCTGGAAAATGTTATTTGTTACTTCTGTGATAAAACTAAACAAGGCACATTGTTACAGAAGGGAAAAAAACCAAAAAATAACTTAAATTGTTTATATTATTGAAAAGAAAACGTATGATTTCTGGAATTTTTGATATGAATACAATATAGTAAAAGAAAATGCAATGAAATTAATAAAAATACCGTGCACAAAAATATAAATTAATGAATGAAAATATGGTCCACAACCTCAAAATATTTTGAAGTAATTAAAGAATTGTTGTTAGATAATTTGAGAAGTAATTTGATTCATTAAAGTATTCAATAGCATAATAAAACATGTACAATGCAATGTAAAGAGCTAGGAGCCTTAAGGAGCAGTGGCTTTTATACTTACATAACTAGGCACAAAGTAGCAAATAATTCTAAATTCTAAATAATTGAAATTGGTTCGTTCAACACGTATTAAGGAAGAAATGTTACCGTAATTTAAAAGGTTATTGGTATTTAATACATTTTGAAAATTACCTTCTGCAAAATTTTCCATGAAATTTCTGTTTTCAGCCACCATTTGAGTACATCGTGCAGTACAAAAATAATAAGAATAAGCATAATAATAAAACAGTATCAGCTTTGCTTCAAAACGGATCTTTTATGTAGAAAACTACCTTTTGCAGTTTTAAATTGCATCGTAGTTGCTCTTAAATAATGGAATATAGACTTTTTTCTCTCTATGTAAAAATAATTATACATGTCCCTTGTGCTTATAATTCTTGGTGTAATGATGTATTTAAACGCCTAAGAGAAAACACAATTTGTTTGCAATGTTTGGTCTTACTTTATTGCGTGTCTGTCACGGTAATATGCCCCGAAGATGAAATTTTCTTTTGTGTTTTGTTTGTGCAATTATAAATTTAATTCGTTGTTTTGGTCAAGACAGATTTCATGCATTTTATAAGGACCTTCATTAAGAGAGGAAAAAGTTTTTGCTTCAGTGGGACATGATACCACGACTTACTGTATCTTATTTTAATATTAAGTCACTAGAATTCAGAATTTTTTAAAAATTGAAACTGCTTCAGAGACTAAACACAAGACAAATTTTAAAATGCAACTGCTTGGTATTTCGGAAATTTCTAGTATTTATACAGTAAAAATAATTGCTCTTATAGGGCATGGATACGCAACTTACCTTTTATTTAAGAAGTTAGCCACAGAGGTACATCATTTAAATTTTGCGCATCTGATTGGACGCGTAGAAGTGGTTGGGTATTTGTTGGTTGTGTATTTGTTTTACCTCTTTCAAGAGCCTTTGGTCAGAGACTGCATCGCCCAAACAGGACACTTAAATGATGAATTAGTGAATTGAACCAATTTATGTTAAATAAAAGTAAAAATAAATGAATAAACATTTGAATTGTTGACATTTTGAGTTCAAATTATGTTTTTCGCAATTACGAGTGTGTTTGTGTGTATTTAGGCGTTTTTCTGTTTGCAGGCGTGTGTGTGTAGGGTTGTGTGTGTAGATACGAGTGTGCGTGTCTGTGTAGGATATGGAAGTGTGGAGGACTTATTATTTTTGCATATTTAATCGAATTTGCATGTAATTTTACTTTATCCTGAAAAGTTTAGCCACCAAGTGCGTGGCAACAGCTAAAACATTTATTTATAAAGCGAGTCACTTATTTGCTAGACTCTGTCTTCCACTAAAATGCCTGCTGGTGGCAGGATGTACGACGTCTATGTTTTTAAATTATAAATAAAAGAATTTTATTTTACATTAAAGTATTCTTCATATGTTCTCATGTTCGCGGCCAATTGGACCTCGCGACAGACGCAATCGCTCAGGAAGAGTGGATTCCGGTGGACAGTGTTTCTGGTAGAGAACCAGAACCAGAAGGGCAGCATCATCAGGGGCCTGTCGATTTTGCTGCTTGCAGATGCCTAATTCCAAAAATCAAAGAACAGGGCCGTCATTCAGCGGTCAAGTGAAAATAAGCAATTTGTGATTACTCAATTATGCAAAAAGATGTTAGTACAAAAATTGATTTTTATTTAACGGAAAACAATCATTCCGATGGGAAATCAAGTAATCTTGAAGGAAACAATCATTCATATACAATTACAAATCACAAAGGAGATTTTCCAAAAAAAAAAGGGAAAAAAAAAGAAAATATATCTATTAAAGGCACATTTTCAAAAGCAAATCAATGGCATAACTAGCTGTGCTCGCATTCAGATAAGCAGTGTTCAATTAGACGTAAACGGGAGATATGTTTTGATTAGCATAATGGCGTCTAATAATCTATTGATTTGTTTTCGTATGGTAATGTGATTTGCTTACCTGACGGCTGTCTTTTACACGAAGATAATAAGAGCTTTAAATCCAGTTTAACAAAAATTGCTTGATTTTAGATGAAAAAGGTAATAGGGTTGATGTTATAATGTATAGCAACACTTTCATAATACTTAAAATTACTTTTCATAATTTTTAAAAATTGTTCCATAGGATAAAAATTTACATTTATTATAATTTTCGTGTAAAGATCATTATTGGAAAAAAGCGAGGCAATCAAAACAAAGCATTGTGTCTGTGAAAGCTTTTTACTGCTATCCCGATGAATAAAGTGATCCATATACAATTCAAAAATTATTATTTTTTTCTTTTATTTTGCGCTAGACGAATTGCTTTATAGAATTTATCCAACAGTTCATTGTAACAAGGTTTCTAAAAAAATATTGTTCAGAAAAAACTAATAGCCAATTAAATAGTGAAAAACCGTATTGGGTATTATATCCATGTGATATATAAATGCTAATAGACATGCAGGTAAACTCGGACAAGCAATGCCTAATACAAATGTATTAAAAATATCAAATTAACAAAATATAACACATACTAATTAGAGTAGACTTTACGTAGTTTACTAAATGAATAAAGCTAAATGGTTTTAAATTATCCACGCCTCTTTCAGCGATGTAGGTGCCCAAACGCTTATTGAAATGTTAAGTAATTGGCAGCAGATCTGCTACCTCGAATCTGTCATGTTTCCTCCAAAGTTAAAGTAATAGATTCAGCCTCAGATAATCTAAACTGCAGTTTGATTTGGTGCAGGTTTTAGTCGCCGAAGTTGATCATATGCTCATCTGGCAAATAGGGTGGCCAATCTACTGATGATGTCATGTCCCAACGCGTTGCATCTTTCATACCCTTCTGGCCTTGCAAGTTGGAGCGGAATCCAGTTGGAAGGACTAGTCAGCAACAGGAAATATCTAACGTTTCGTAGCACAAATGTACAGATCGCAGAATACTCATGTTTCGGGGTTTTCAGGAACCCCTTTTTCAGTTCAAAGTTGTGAGCTTTTTGATATCCAAAAGCTCACAACTTTGAAATCCAAAAGCTCGCAATTTTGAATTGAAATTGGGGTTCCCAGAAGGCACGAAACACGTGTATTCTGAAATCTGTATTTTTTAAGCTACAAAACTGCGAATATTTCATGTTACTTCTCAGCTAAAAGATACTTATTTATATCTGGATCAGATAGCATTTGAGCTGTTCATCAGTGAGAAGAAATTTCTCACACGCTTAACTTTAAAACGAGCTTTTGTGTGCATCACATGACTTCCTTTTACTCAAATGTAATGATATTTTCTCATTATTTGCAGTTTTAATATGATTCAATAGTTTACTCTTTAAATATCACCAACAGTGGCCAAATCAAAACCAGATTTATAAAAAAAAAATGTAAAAAAAATCGCAAAATTTGGCGACAAAACTTGGCGACCAAAAGACCGGCGATATATCGCCACGTGTCCGCCAAACTATAACACCACTTGAGTTTATATCGTAATTAACAATGATTTCCCCCAAAAAAGGGCAAAAGACCCCTTTTGGAGCATCCGATGCAACCAAAATAAGAGGTGCACAACTAGACCCCACTAGGAGTCTAAGTACCAAATTTCAACTTTCTAGGACGTTTCCTTCTTGAGTTATGCGACATACATACACACATACACACAAACGCACATACGCACATACATATGTACATACAGACGTCACGAGAAAACTCGTTGTAATTAACTCGGAGATCGTAAAAATGGATATTGCGGGTGTCTGGTACGTTCCCAAACATATATGCACGTGTGGTCGGGTTGAAAAATAAGCTCAACATTCATTCGGGGGTGAGCAAAATGTAAATTAAGACAGATTTTTGAGTGAAAACTTTTTTCGCGAACACAATACTTCCTTTTTTTTTTTTTTTTTTGTAAAAGGAAGTAAAAAAATTCAACTCCAAGCGTTGTTTCTGCTTTTCATCGCACTGATCGGTCACTCTGTTTCACGAGAAAACTTCTCCATCTGAATTTGTTGTACTCTATTTTTGATGACTTTACCATTATTGCAAATTTTCACCGTATGTTTTGCCCTTTTCCTCGACGTCGACCATCATTGTCAAGCTCTTAGAAATGATGTTCCGAGGCACATTAAGCAAACGACATTGCTTTTTAAAACAAATTCGAAATAACAGAGATTTTTTTGACATTGTATTATATCATCGTGCAAAAACAAACAAATGAATAAATAAAAATAATGCGTAAATAAAGAGATATATGTCAAAATAATTTGTAATTTAATTGGAATGGAAAAAAAAAACAAATTAACTTTATTATATGATACAAAAACTGTGATTTCTTTTCTTAAACCACCACCAGGATATAAATTTAATAAAATGTTAGAACATTGTTTGCGTTTAAAGTTGTAGTATATAACAACGCATTTCTTATTATATGGAGTATTTTGTGTCATATCATTTGACATTGGTGTCGTAAGGTATGACCTAAAAGCACCTTTTTCTAACAATAAAATTCTTGTCAGCACGTTTTGACAAATTATTGAACACTTTATTTGCTGTGTCTTAGGTTTTGTAATAAAATTGTACATGAAAAACTAATTTAACTTTCAAAAAAAAAAAATTATATATATATATATATATATATATATATATATATATATATATATATATATATATATATATATATATATATATATATATATATATATATATATATCTTACTACTGTTATATATGCGAAAGTTTGTCTGTATGGATGTATGAATGTATGGATGTTTGTTACTCTTTCACGCAAAAACTACTGAACGGATTTTGATGAAACTTTACAATAATATAGCTTATGCATCAGAATAACACATAGGGTAGTTTTCGTCCCGTTAGGGGGGGCAAAACCCCCTTAGGGGGGCAATAAAACACAATTTTTGTATAAATTCTCTAATATTGGGATGAAAAAATACTTGCACATATTTACATTATATGTCCATCGAAAGCTCTGATTTTTCTGCTGAAGATGGCACCTGTTCGAAATTTCTAAGTAGAATAAAAAACGAGTTATGAGCTTTTTAGTTCCATGTTCGAAGGCTTTCCTCAACTCAATACAGTATTTAGTGTATCATCTCAACTCCCTGTCGATAGCGACAATTGTTGTATTGTTGACTATCTTTGCTTTTCGGATTTTTTGCTTTGCAGATCGCCAAAATTTTTGCTGAAAGATTTCCGTAGCTGATGCATTTGGCAGTTTTTTCAACGTCGCTGTTTTTGAAGCCGAAGACTACGTCATAATGTTTCTCAGCTTTCAACATGTAAACAAAATATCGCCAATCAAAGAATTTTCAAAAGATTTTTTTTACTGTGTTAAATAATCCAGTAACTAAATTAGGCAAATCCATCAACAGCATAAAAACTTCCATTAATTTTCCTTTTTGCGGAATGTCAAACAATCACCAAATTTTACTACTTATTTTGGAACCATTTCGAATGAAACTGTTTAGCGCCATTTTATGGTGACCAAAAGTATCTCAGCATCTGGGGACGATAGCTCTGTAACGAAAATTAATATCATTTCGTTTTACAAAGTAAGGAAAGAATGGGGGAGCATCATCGAAGGTACCTCAAAATGACTTTCGCAAATTCGGTGAAATCGCACCAAAAGCCCACAATGATTGAAATTTCCCAAAATAACTAAAGCAATTATAAGGGGATTACGAGCGCAGCTACTTTTTTTTAATCACTTCGTACTTCATTAGCCATACAGAGAAGGTTTTAGACTCCATGTTAAAAAAAAAGTATCAACAGATTAATCTTTTTAAACATGAGAAGATTAATTTCATGTTTTGGAAATTTGTGTATGCTTAAATATTGTGCTTTCGTTTCTAAATCAATAATATTTCGTTCATTTTATTTACTGCTATTTTAGTTTTATGGGTAAGGAAGAAACTCGATTTTTAATCACGTCAAAAAGATGTGTTTTAAATTCTTTCACTTAAAACAGAAAACAAAAGCAAGTAACGATTTTTTCTCATAATTATTACTGACCCAGGCAACGCCGGGTATTTTTGCTAGTATATATATATATATATATATATATATATATATATATATATATATATATATATATATATATATATATATATATATATATATATATATATATATATATATATATATATATAGGGTATTTTATCCAAGAACAAAAATACATTTTTAAAATGTATAACTAAATTTTATATACCATATATGTATATATATATATATTTTTTTTTTCCTTTGAACGCAGTACTTTTATTTTTCTTTAAGTTGCTGTGCATTGTTAACATAGACTCTGATTATAATTTTCTGATTTCTTACGCACTAAAGACAAGAGTAGAAACCAGAATTTATTTGAAGTAATTAAAGACTTGAAAGCCTAGAAAAAGCAGAAAAAAATGAAGACAGGAAAAATCTTTACTTTTGAAATATTCATGAGAGAGGAAATAAAAATAAAATTAACCAAATAAAGGTTCTCAATGCTGTTACTCTTCCGAAATATGCTCATGCCGACAGTTACATTAAATAAAAATGCTCGCTTCCGACGCAAATTTTATAATTTTTTGATTTTTAAATTCAATCTTTAGAAACATTTTATTACATTTGCGTCAGCCTACTTATAGTTTAACTTTTATCTTTTTGTGTCCTCGACATATTCATTTTTTTTAATGTGATTTATCTTTCCTGTCCATCGAATAATGAATATTCCCTTTTTGAAATGAGTTTAAACATATGAAAGTTCTAAGACCACGTTTAAAGTATTTTAAATTTTCGTTTGCATATTTGCATATTAAGCAGTTGGAACGCAAAGAATTTTATTAGAAAGCGAGTTGGAATACGAGAAAAGCGCTTTCTATGTTATAACATATTTTTCTTGCACGCATCGACTATTAAATGAATAAATGGCAACACAGAACACGGGTAGATAAAGACATTCGACAGCTCCTGAGAAGAATTTTAGAATAATTTTCGGTTACCGATAAATATTTACCCCGCGGAGTTTCTTTTACGTAAGTCTGTACATTGGACACTGTAAGAGATACTGCTGCGTAACATTTAATTTATTACAATCTTATGCAAAATAGGCTACACATTTGAATTAATAAAATTGAAAACCTTTCTTAGCAATAGTATGTATACACCTATTTATTTAGACTCATATGGTTCTTCCATTGTTATTAAAAACCTACTACCATATTTTAAAAGTGATACAGAAGATGTTTAAAAAATGCTTTAAGTAAATATGTAAATACATCTATTTTGATTTGATTACTTATAGTATCTACTTCTATTTTGCAATTAAAGCTTCAAAATGAAACTGACTGTTGGAAGGAAATTTATCCAATTTTAATGCAAACTCCACAGAGCGACCGATTTCTGTAGTTGAATGTCGCAAACGAAACTTATTTAGTGCTGTAGTTTTGTAATACTAATAATTTTGAATTTGAAGTAATATACACGTTTAAGACATACTATTGAATTAAATATATATATATATATATATATATATATATATATATATATATATATTCCATGTTTGTATTGTTTCATATTAATACGGCGTAACAATTTATTCGTTAAAGTTCCTGAATAATAAAATTTCTTACAATAGAAAATATATGCAGGTATGATTGAATTACATTTGTCTTGCAACCGGATTTTTACATCAGTGACGTCCGTATTTCAGCGGAGAAGAAAATCGCGATAAATTTCAAAAGCGGAGTCTTGAAAATTGTCTGCCATTCGAAAAATTTGAGTATTGTTGTTTCTTCATTATTTATCATGCACATGTTTGTTTTTCAAATTATTGTTTTCACAGGGTATTTTTTTTTCATTCATCGTGCCCACTAAAGTTACTTGCTGCCAATTGTGTGAACACGCTTCATTGTATAAAATCACCTATGGCGCTACCTGGTGGAAAACTACGCAGTTGGCAATCCCACCTCGAAAACGGCTTGATATAAAAGGAAATATTTTGTATAAAATTGAAGAGGAACATCAATTAACGACAAAAATACAAGTTGCGGATATCTATGAGAAGACCAGATCATTTAAACCACGCATTTGTTTTTTTCGTGTTTTCCTACAGTGTAACTTTAGAAAAAATTTTAGAAAAAAAAAGCAAGTTATAATGTAAGTGTAATTTAGTATGATATTGCGGCCTTGTCCTTTTCCACAAATATAAAGATTTTAATTTCTTTTGTAATTTCACAACGTCATAGAGACGAATATCAGAAATGTTTTTGTAAAAAGATGAAAAAAAAATTACGTTTTAACCACTCTCTTCTTTGAATTTATTTCCAAAAGGTACTTTTTCGTACGGCAGCGCACATGTTCTACAACTTTCTTACTGCCCCCGCCCCCACCCATATATCGTTCCGTTTTTATAACAGGAGTTCTAACTCCAAAGTTTTTTTCCAAGAGGTGCCATAAGTGGCTTTGTTTAGTAGCTTATGCCTAAGTTATTATCCCTAGATACCGCTTTCGTAAATATAGCAGAACCCTTTTCTGAAGTTTCGAGGATAACAAAGGACTTAAGAGCACAATGTTTATGTATAACTGCAAATTTATTACTTTTTTCAAATAGTAGCTCTCTGGTTGCAGTTATTAAATGAAATACATAATTTATCGGGCATTTTTTTTTAACAGAAAAGGTATTTTGCAGTGTTCAGTAATGCAGTGTTTTTTGAGCAATCACTATTGCTTATTGCTTTCATTTGACTGTTTTTGGCGTGCTATCATTTTATTTTCCCACCGCCACCCTCTGCACCATCACCGTCGACCGGCTCCTCACGATGCTGCTCCTATAGCGAAAGCCGTCTCCAGGTTGCATCCATATCCTACACACACGCGCATACATACACAACTACACACATCACACACGCACGTACACGCATACACACACAAACACATACACACATACACCTACACATATACACAAACACACACGCATACATACAGACACCTACACATACACACACAAAAACATACACACACACATACACACAAGTATCCACACATTCATGCCTGCACACAGACACAAACACATATGCCTACACACACAAACACATACGCCTACATTCACACACACGTGTATTCGACACGATTCCGAAAAACATAATTTGGATTCAAGATGTCAAAATTCAAATTAATTAATTTTTTTTTATTTAAAAATAATGTAAAATGTTAACAATTCAAGAACACTTCAGAAGACAAAGTACAAAAGAACCAAATCAAAGAAGGCAAATGTGCATTTAAGTGTCACAACACAGTTCGAATGGTATGAGTTTTCTTTCCCTAATCTGAAATGCCGTAAGAATAAAATAATAGTTTAAAAAACTAAAAAAACACGCTTTCGTAGTAAAATGAACTAAAAAGTGAAAAATAATCTTTGGATGATAGTAGTTGACCAATTACTTAATTTTAATGTAATACAAAAAAGCGTTGGGTGCTTACTGTCTATTCACATTTTTGCTTGGACAAAAAAATGGCAGAAATTCAGGACAACTGATAAGAAGCCCCCCACGCTTTTTTATATTACATTAAAATTAAGTAATTGGTCAACTACTATCATCCAAAGATTATTTTTCACTTTTTAGTTCATTTTACTACGAAAGCGTGTTTTTTTTAGTTTTTTAAACTATTATTTTATTTTTTTTGTTTTTTAGTCTTATGTTGGAGAATTATCAGGCAAAATTGAAATTACTTCTTTTCGTAAATATTGAATTGAAATTATTTATAAAACGAGTGCGAGGCAATATCTTAAAGTTAAGACAAGGGCACCCCGATGGAAAGCTATTGTGAGTCATCGATGCATGTTTTCGGAAATCATATTTATATTACTTTGAAAATTTGAGATGCATTTGAATAAAAGTTTTGTTCAACAATGGTCTGATCAGCAATGAATTTCCAATTGAAGGCTCACCTAAATTTTGGCATGAAATTAGTTAAAAACAATTATATTTCATGTTCTAATTACCTTGGAACATTGGAACAAATTTTATCTGATGCAGAAAAATTAAAGGTTTTTATAGATACTTTTAAATAATTTTTGCAAGCATTTTTTAATGTATTTTTTTATTTTTTTCCTTTTTCACATTGTTGGATTTATGCCAAAATATTGATTAAAATTGGAGAAAACTCACAATTAAAAGAGTTAATTAATTAATTTGATTCTAGAATATTGCATTGTCATCGGGTCTGATGTCGCGTGCCAAATTTCAAAAGAATCCGATCGCAGGAAGTGGGCGAAATTTGAGTTGCAAGATTCCATTACAAGATACATACATACATACATACATACATACAGGTGAAGCTAATAAAAGCGTGTTAAAAAAAGAAAGGACATCATCAAATGTATGTTTGTGAAAATAAATACCTGGATGTTATTGTGCTCTTAAAAGAGCAGTAAGTTGTGTTTTTAGGGAACAAAGGGGGGAATATGTTGCAGGATAGTGTGATATCCTCATAAAAGCTTTAAAACGGTATTTTTTTTTATAACATTAAAAAAATGTTCAGATAATTTTTAAGTAGTAAGTTCATAACGTATAACAGAAATTGAACTTGATGTTTTAACCACACAGAAACATGTTTTTCCTTTCGGTTGGTTCAGTTTAATGAAAAACAAAAAAAACCTGCATTGTAAATACTTACATTGTCCATACACGCAAAAATATAAAATACATTTTATCATTACTACGTGATATTTTTTTTTAATTTCAAAGTAAAGCGATAAATAAATCAAATGACATTAAAATCGTTATCATTGTTACATTTGAATGCTGATTATAAGTCTGTATTATGGAATTTGATATTTGAAGTAAGGTAAGTGAGGGTAATAAAAGGCCTGTCTAAGGGAGATTTGAAATAAAATAAAAACTATTTATCTGAATCAACAAATTGTAATATTAATTGAACATACGGATCAATTACTACAAGAACTAAAAAAAAAAAAAAAACCGGTTTTGCTGAAAACAGGCATGGAATAAAACATTCTTTAAAACCTTGTCATTAGGCCTTATTATACTATGGTAAGATAATAAGACCCAAAATATTTAACACTTTTGAAAAATCAAAATAAGCTTCCAACATTGATAATTGAGATCACATGCCTTAGTCATGCTTAAAGTTTAAAACCACTTCTTACTTTAAAGTGTCTTTGTGTTACACTTAACACTTATTGAAACTAAAGCTACACAAAATTTTCGTCGAAAAATGCTCTGATAAAAGTAATCTTTTTATCACTATAAAATGATAAAGTTATTGTTATTAACATTTTAAATATCAATTGAAACGTCCTATTATTCAATATAGGATTAATTTAGTTAATAGTAAGCGTATTTGTATTTTAAATAAATTGTACAATTAGTAAAGTACATACGGAGCAAAGTAGATGGGGCAAAGTGAAAGAGTCCATTTCATTTAATCACTCGATCATTTTCATAAATCACTTACGTTTTCATTTATTAATTAATTAATTTACATTCTTATATTTAGTAACTCACTTATCTATTCATTCATTCACTTATTTTCTTATTCATTTATTTTTTCAACCGCTCATTTATTTTTCTTCATGTATTAATTGATTTGTTCATTTAACTACTCGTTTATTGTTTCATTATCTTTTCAATTATTCATTCAACCTTTTATTTACTGATTCTTTTGATCAAAAATATGTTTTATAGTCGAATAGAAAATATTTCATTAGAAAAATATTTTATTTTTCACTTTGCCCCATGAAAAGAAAAGTGATTTTTTTTTTTTTTTAAGACTGAAATTTACTGTTAAAAATAAAAGTAATGTTGCAACGGAAATTTAGTTATAAAATAGAATTTCTTTATGTACTGTAATTTTCAAAAAAAATTATATATATATTTGTTTATATTGAAAAAACTCAGTCATCTATACAATTTCACTTTCCCCCACATTCCTCTACGTGTCTTTTCAGTATTTGTTTGGTTCAATAAAAAGCTTTTCAGATTTTTTTTCTCAAAATTAACATTTATATCTAACAACTTGTTTCAAGCTTTTCAACAAGCATTATCCTAATCTTAGAACTCTAAACTTTACAAATCGCATAAAAGCATTATTTATTTCCTTAATCATGTCAGTTCTATGTGACAAAAATAAAAACTACCCAACACTAGAAGCTTTTACCACACACAACCAGAAAAATGTATTTTCATTGAACACGCAACAACCAGAAAAATGTATTTTCATTGAACAAGCAATAACCAGAAAAATGTATTTTCATTGAACACGCAACAACCAGAAAAATGTATTTTCATTAAAAACGCAACAACCAGACAAATGTATTTTCATTGAACACGCAACAACCAGAAAAAATGTATTTTCATTGAAAACGCAACAACCAGGAAAATGTATTTTCATTGAACACGCAACAACCAGAAAAATGTATTTTCATTGAAAACGCAACAACCAGAAAAATGTATTTTCATTGAAAACGCAACAACCAGAAAATGTATTTTCATTGAACACGCATTGTTTTCAGAAAAGTAAAAACGGAATCTACTGTAAGGAAGATAAATTGATTTATGCATGGATAAAATACTACATTCGAACGCTCGTTTATAATCTATTTAAGAAATTAAATAACGTAAACTTATTTTTTACCTTTCATCTTTATTTTTAATGTTTTTCCAACTAAATGTGTCGACATACTTCATTTATTACGGTCATATTCTCAAGAGCTGGAAAACATTAGCGTTGCCAACGCACTTTGGCAAATTATAGCCTTTAATGCAAACGCATGCAACATGCATCCTACACTAAACTGCAAGTATACAGTCACACAAAACGTGATGAAACCTTATGCATACTCTGATTCTTATCAGAACAATATATCTGATATACTTGTGAAGTAGGTCATCTAAAAAGACTATATTCCAGAAATGCACCTCAGATCGTAGGAGCCGAACATCTACTCCGGTCATATTCTGGAATCGTGACTAGAAAATAGGAGTTTAGAAACTTTCCGAAAAGAAGTAAGTGTTAGAGGCTGTTTTATTTTCTTTGAAAAAGAAAATTTCATAGTTAAATTCAACTTTATATGCGATTTGAACCTCTTCAGACCAAACACCAAATTTGAATTAAACTTTTTTTTTTGCAATAATTTGCTCGAAACTAATTTTAAAAGTACATACAAATGTTTTAAAAACACCATACTTACCATAGTTTTTGTGGAAAATTAGTGTCTCCTGGAGAGGATACATTGAAATAATAGTGTTCCTTATCAGAAGACGTAATATTTGAATATGAATTTGATAATCTCACATGAAAGAGAAATTGTTAAGTGTTTTTCTGCCTGTTAAATTATTTTCTACTCTAAAAATAAAAATAAGGTATACTCCTCATGCACACCCATGTTTCAATTTTATTTTTTAGTAAATGCTGAATGTCCACATGCTTTGAATAAAAATCTGTCAATGAAACCTTTCTTTTTTTCAGCACTGTTACCTCCTTAAAAAAATTCGTAATGTTTTGTTTTCTCTTATGAACTTTTTCTCAATAAATTTCTAACAAAAATAGCAAGGATTTGAGCTTATTACTTATCGTCAAATGGCAACAGTTAAATGTAAACAGACCGCAAATGAAAATTTCAGTTTATTTGTTTTGATTTGATTTGTTTTTGCACTTTTCTTTTCGCCCTTAACGTTACCTTTCATTGGAGCTAAAATATCATTAAAACTGCTTTTAAAAAGGTCACGTCTATCCAGAAAGAGGAAATTAGACCTAAATGAAATGCTAATGAGAGAAATAGACCTCTTAAAGAAAGTCTAAATAAACAGGAAATTATGCTTAATCGTCGCCAAATGCAATTAAGTAGTTGTACTGCCTTGTTTATTGATAGTATTAGGGATTTTACCGGAACTACTTTGATATCCCCCCCCCCCCCAAAATCGGAAATTGGACGACTTTTTTTCTCTTCAAGCAAAATACGTACTTTCAGTTGTATTTGCATGATACCCGGAATCGGGGTCTACAAATGTTAAAGTGAAATTTTTCAACAACACTATATACAGTAGGCATATTGAAAGCTAAAAGATAAAAATAATTAATAGAAAAAAAAATATAATTGGAAAATACAACCAGATTTGCAGCAAAATACAGCAAGTCAGAAATCTGCTTGATCACTTCACAAAGAAATGGCGAATGAATGAAATGGCGCTAAAACATATCTGAAATCGAAAAATTGTTGCCACACAACTTTAAAAAAAAAACCCTCAAAAAATGGTACAAAATGCAAGAAAATACTAAATTGTCAACACCAAAATAAGAGACATCAACCCTAAAAAGTCCGTAGGGCGTGCTAGATTTGGCACGTAATTTTTGGGGGGGTATATCAAAGTTATACCATTTTACCTTCTGCTAAATGCCTTAGCTGCTTTACCTGCTGCTAAATGCTTAAAAGCTTGCATTTTTAAAAAAAAACATTTTCATGAAAATAGGAAGTAAGCAGCAGCAAAACTAATGTGTATTTCGTTTCTACTTAATGTAGATAAAATGGTACGGTTGTTGGCAGAAATGTATCGATTGAACCATAGTTACTAAACTATCGCACAATCTAACAGTACAAACTCGAGTGAACATCACATAATACCATTTTTAAGTACGAAAAAGGGAGACTTCCGGTTACGATGGTCAGTGTTAACATCAGAAAACGAGAGCAGAGTTGCGGTAACGTGTTCATGCTGATTTTTCAAAAGTCTTAACGCCACAAGAAATTTCAATAGTTCCGATAAGATGTAAAATGTCCTTCAAAAAAAAATAAATCTGACGACAAAAAAAAATACATAAATAAAATTTAAAAAAACATCCAACGTTCCACTAAAATAAAAGACATAACAAATTCATTTTTAAAACACATAAAAAATTGTTTATCAAAAGGTAAAATAATCCTACAATTTCACTGTGTATCTATCTCTACTCTCGTCAACCAACCACGATATCGTAACCCCACCCGGAAATCGCCCAGCTTCTGACATTATAAGATATTTGTCAATTCTGCTATGGTGGTTTCCAAATGTGTTCGATTTGAGGCCCGTTTTACGTAGAATTGTCTCACGACACTATAGCCTATCTTTGTAATATTATGCGTAATAAAGCAGGAATGCTGAAATGGCGTGGCAAACATCGCCTGTCCTACCTTATTTTATTATCTAAAATATTTTTATGTAATTAAATTCCAAAAAAATATCATTTTTTCTGTGAAAAGCCTTATATGAATATAATATTATCTCTTTTAGAGAAAAATTTAAATTAACATAGAAAAAAAAAACAATCGACCACCTTACAGCTCTTTGGCAATTGACGTTTTAAGGGGGTTCAAGACACATTTTTAAAAACATTTCGTTTAACAGTTTATAGTAATGAAAATTTTTGCACTGATTCAACAAATATTTCATAAGCAGAATCACTTACATATATATATATATATATATTTATATATATATATATATATATATATATATATATATATTTTTTTTTTTTTAATTTATTTCTTTTAAGTGAGGTTGCTTTAAATTGCTATAGCTCAAAATAATCTTTGTCAATTTTCAATTTGTTTTCAAAAAATTTGCAAATATCAAAGCTTTATTTATTTATTATTATTTTTTTTTTTTGGTAATTTAAAAAATATTAATTCAATATAAAATAGAAAATATTTGAAGAAAAATTTCTAAAACTTCGAAGATCCTTTAAAAAAAAAAAAAACAGTACATGTTTTTCTTTCCTTTGCTGAATAAAAATTAATTATTTAACTGTTTAAAAAAGATATGGTCCATTTTTTTTGTAACTTCACCTTTATCAGTTCTTGACTTATAAGAGTTTGAATTCAAAAATCGGGATAAATTGCATCATGGAGAGAAACGCGTTTAAAGTTTTTAAGTTAAATGTAATATTAGTTACATCCATGTAACAAAAATAGTTATATCTTTCGTTCTAGTTTGAAAACAAGATTCAAACGTCTTTTTAAGCAGAAAAATACGGATAAGTTTTTAAAATGATAAGAAAAAATTCGCAATTTTGTGACCCGGACCCCTTAAAATATTAGTACTATAAGTGCTAATATTTTAAGTAGTTAATACTAATATTTTAGTAATATAAGTACTGTGTAATGCTTCAAAATTTTGGTGAACGAATTTGAAATTACCCAGAATCAGTGACGCACAAAGTAAAATTAAACACAATACATTTTCAGGTAGTCTATTTTAATTTATTTTTAAAGTTGACTTTTAATGAAAATTATGCATAATTCTGAGCTAACCGTTTACATACATGTGCTAAACATTAATTTAATTTACAGAAGTTACTACGTTTAATATTCTATCGCTAAATTAAGTCTCAATTGTTTGACAAAAAAACTGCATGAATTACTGACAATGCTTCTAATTTCTTTAAAAATTAGACAAAAAATCATGAATATATAATTGAAACACGGCAGAAATTATAAAATAGATCCGAAAATATGTCTTTTTAGGTTGTTTTCGGATTCATTTTTCCTTTTTTCAACATTTTAATCACAGTGCCATATCAATGCGAAAATTTATTAATTACTTTATTTATTTAGCCTTCATTTCTAGTGTACTTGATGGAGAGTTTACTTTTTCTCAAACTTCCTGGATTACACTGGTAAAAGGTTAAGGCAAAAAGAAAAGTTTGATTGTCTGATATATTTTGTTTCGCAAAATAATTTGAAATTACGTATTTTTGAAAAATACCAAATGCAAGAAATAAATTAATCAGTGCTTTGAAGATTAGAAATTCATTTGAGGATTTGCAATGAGACGGAGAAAAAGTACTAAAATATGCCACACAAATTCACAAAGATACAGATGTAAAGATAAAAAATTAAACAACGCGTTTAAGTTTTTTTTTCGGCACAAACTCAGTTAGTAACCAAGAAAAACCTTTGCTTTCATCAGACTCAACTCAATCACTCCAGTAGATTTATTCAATTAAGCCGAAATGTTGCGCAATTATAAATATTTCCTAGTATTATTTTTCAAACTTATTTTTATTTTTCATACTTAATGCAATAAGTCGGCGCTTATCACAGCAGGTTCTTTTTCTGAATCGTAAGAATTTTCTTTGTCAAAACTGTTGCTAAATTAACACAATTTTGTTCTGTACACAATGCAGAAATACTTGTTTTATTACTCGCTCACGTAGTTTGTGGTTTTATTCACTACTAGTGATACCCGCACGGCTTTGTCCGTAATAGAAAAATCAAAAGGCCTTTTGGTTCGCCTGTATATAAACAAATAATGTATGGTGAATTTTCTCGCCAGTTGGCTTGTACCCATCTCACGGTTCCACGTTATGATAATTTCGTATCTCGCCAATTGCCTTGTGCCCATGTTACGGTTACACGTTATGATAATTTCGTAATTTACTCGTCCATCTTATGATATTTTTTTTTCCTAAAATTGGAATAGAAAAAGAACCAAATCGATTTTTCGAAAAATCGCTTCGAGGTGCACACCCCCATGTTACATACTAACTTTGTGCCAAATTTCATGAAAATCGGCCGAACGGTGTAGGCGCAATGCGCGTCACAGACATCCTCCGGACAGAGAGACTTTCAGCTTTATTAATAGTAAAGATGATTTAGGTTAATAAAGCTTTTTAAGAAGCATATTTAACTTTTGGAGCAAAAAAGCTCTTTGAGTGAAATCTTTTTAATGCATTTAAAAAAATGAACTTTTGACATTTAAATTTTGTTTTTTTGCAATCATGCATTGCGATAAGGCCTTACTCGTAGGGTCTCTTGTTTCTACTAACGGTTTTTATCGCAACTATAGTTTGAATTCAAGATATCGAAATTCAAATGAATGCCAGGGGTTGGATGCTGGATATTGGGTGCTAGATATTGTTCCCGGGTAAAAAGTATTATGCAAAGACGAGAAGATCGTTTATAAATAATACGATTCCAAAGCACATGGACGCCTGCATTATACTGCCGTGTGCAGGTAAAGGGCAGTAACTGCAAATTTTTCAATTTTCATTTTTTTGCCTTTTTGTCATCTATTTTACGTTATATTTATTGTACAAGCTCGTTTATTTGGTTTCCGCTGAAAAAAAGGCGCGAAAAAGACGTCTAATTCCAACATTTCCGTGTTGTTAGTATTGAATCCAAGACGCGTTTTATCAAATATCTCGAAAACTCATTTCTGCAGATACTGCCGTTTACCTGCACATGGCAGTATAAGCATCTATATAAATAAAACAGAGAATATATATATGTGTGTGTATGTTCCCTATATACAAATCCAGTTTTCGACGGATCACGACCAAATTTGGCATGGAGGTTCTTGGGCCCCCCAGAAATAACGTAGGGGGATTTTCGAACACCAAAAACGAACCGAACCGTTCGAATTTTAATTTTAGGACCCGAAAATGGATCTTTCTACACGAAATGCGCGATCTCATTTTAAATTAGCGTTAATAGAGTTTAGGGAGGTTGCCACTTTTCTTTCTCGACTGCGACGAAATAAAATGTTGTTTTTATTTTGAGGTAAAAATTTCTCCTTTTGATTATTGTTTGGCGATTTATCTTCTTCGTTTATATATATATATATATATATATATATATATATATATATATATATATATATATATATATATATATATATATATATATATATATATATATATATATATATATATATATATATATATATATATATACCGCCAGCAGAAGATAATAAAGAAAGTAAGTTGCGTTTAATTTGTTCGGGAATTTTCGATTTGACGTTTTCTTTCTTTCAGAATGATTGTTTGGACGGAAATTTTTAGTTCTTTTCTGTCTAATTGAAGCCTGATTGTTGAACATGCGTCACTTGGCATAACTTTTATTTTCGAGGCAAACCGTGCAAATCCGGGCAACGCAGCTAGTAGAAAGATATAATGAAAGGACGTGGACGTATTCAATGGTCAAGTGAAAACAAGAAGTAATTCGTTCTAGGTTTTCAATTTTACAGTACCCTTAAAAACGTTTTGGGCAATTATAAGAAACGATTCCCACACAGAGGAAATGTCGCACACATCATTTAGGCCGCAGAGTTTTTGTATTGTATGAGATTTAATTCATTTAATGGGTTGAAAATTACACATTTTATGATGCAGTTGCTGTTCGTAGCATAGACTAATAATAAGAGTAGACCGAGCTATGGCAACCCTTTTGCTGCTCATAAACCAAACCATGTGACTGGTGGATATCCTAGCAACAGCGGGCGTTAATCGTAGCAGACGATCAACGCCCCGCGAGAAATAAAATAAACAGAATTGATGGAACACGGAAGAATGATCTTTTATGGAGACCGATTTGTAAATTTGTTATTCTAAGTTGTAAATATTTTGCTAATATAGTGAGTTTTTCGTTTAGATAGTATTGTGCATTTTTTTTAGTCAATTTCAATAACTCGCTAAGTAATAAAAGATGCAAGCGACCAAGAAGAATCAGCAAACGGTAAGATTTTTTACCTACAGTTTCAATTTAAGATACCGATTAGTACATTTTTGTGTTAACGCAAAACGTTTACGCCATTTCGTTCACGTCAACGCTGACAGCTCCAAATGAAATAAAAGTTACCGAAAACTGATCAAAAACTATTACTAATGTCCAAAATAATGCATAACTAAAAGAAAAACAGTTCAATCTCTGCACCTGGAAGTTTTTTTTAATGAAAACACATTGTCTTAAAATACATGTCGAGTGCCAAACTATAGATAATGCTGCCATCTAGCAACCATGCTGCCAAAGTCTTCGCCAAGCCCTTCCACTAGTCACATGATACATCTATGAACCAATTTTCTTCATCAGTAAGAATGAGAAAGCTCAGTCTACTCTTATTATTAGTCTATGGTTCGTAGCAAATGTCACTAAGAAGGCAGAAGCTGCTTCCTATTAGCGAAAAAAGAGTTGAAACAGAATGAAGTAAAATTGAAGTTGAATTTCAAAACAAAGTTCTTGTTTTTTGTTTTAAAATTCAACTTCCCCTCATAAGTTAAATTTAACAAAGGGGATATATCGACAGAGACCCAACACTACTTTTAAATATTTTTATAACTTTTTCATGCAGGTACATTTGCGAAAATTTTTATTTGCTTGAGGATCTTTACAAATAGAAGTCAGTATTTTTTTTTCAACAATTGGTTAACTTCTACGGAAAAAAAAAAAACATTTTATCAATCAAGTTTTAAATACAGTGAAACTATTAAATTCGCAACAATTTGCATATTGTGAATCCATCTGTACAATTTAGGCAGAAATATGTTTTTGTGAAATACATATTAGGCAGTGAGAAGCAAAGGGATGTGAGTGACAAAGTTAAAATTTTAGAGATAGCCAGTATAAATGACAAAAGAACATATATCCTACTTTGGGACAAGAAATAGCACTAGTATCCCTACTAGGGTGCTGCTGTACATCATGAAAGAAAAACGAGCTGATGTGTGCATCACATGACTTCCTTTTACTCCAATTTAATGTCCTTTTCCTATTACTGGCAATTTTAATGTAAGTCAATAGTATACTCTCTAAATATCACCAACAGTGGCCAAATTGAAACAGATTAAAGAAAAATAATAATAATAATTTGAGTTTTGACCTTTTTGAATTCAAACTATGTTTTTCGCAATCACGAGTGTGTGTGTGTATGTAGGCGTTTGTGTTTATGTGTGTGTGGGGGGTTATGTGTGTTTGTGTGTAGGGGGTATGCGTATGTGTGTGTAGGCATGTGTTTTTGTGTCTGCGTGCAGGTATGAGTGTGTGGGTAGTTGTGTGTATGAGTGTTTGTGTGTGTGGGGGGGGGGGAATATGCATGTTTGTGTAGGCATATGTGTTTGTAAGATAAATAAATACCTTTGTGCTGAACAGTAAAGTAAGACAAAACAACGTTAGATGAAGCACAAATTTGCAAATTAAAGCAGACACGTGTTTCGGCGCTACAGGGAACGCCTTTTTCAATGCAAAAAATAATGAGCTTATGGATGAAAAGACATCCGACAAAAGCCAAGAGCAGATAAGCATGCAGCTTAAAAGATAAAAAGAGCGGATTAGCCAAACACCAATGACAAAGTTATAAACCGATCAGGAACCAATAGGAATGCAAGCAAAGGCCAAGAGCTTTCTCTTTGGTACAAACCCAGAAAGAAAGAATTCAATTGGACAAAGATTAAGCAAGAAAAGAAATTGTCAGTAACCGTGAACCATTCATTTTTATCTATCTTCCGTTGTTTATTTTTACCTTTTTGTCTTGATTGACACCCGCCCCCCCCCCCCCCCCCCATTTTTCTTCTTTTTTTCATTATTTTTCCTTTTTTCGAATATTTTTTGTTTCTGTTTATTTTATTTCATGGTTTTCCATTCAGCTTTTCCTTTCTTATGGTTCACGGTTACTGACAATTTCTTTTCTTTTTGTTTAAGCTTCTGCTTAATCTTTGTCCAATTGAGTTCTTTCTTTCTGGGTTCGTACCTGAGACGCACCTACCTTGGCCTTCGCTTGCATTTCTATTGGTTCCTGATCGGTTTATAACTTTGTCATTGGTGTTTGGCTAATCCGCTGTTTTTATCTTTTAAGCTGCATGCTTATCTGCTCTTGGCTTTTGTCGGATGTCTTTTCATCCATAATCTCATTATTTTTTGCATTGAAAAAGGCGTTCCCTGTAACGCCGAAACTCGTGTCTGCTGTAACTTGCAAATTTCTGCTTCATCTAACGTTGTTTTGTCTTACTTTATATGTGTTTGTGTCTGTGTGCAGGCATGAGTGTGTGGGTAGTTGTGTGTAGGTGTGTGTGTTTGTGTAGGTGTCTGTATGTATGCTTGTGTGTAGGTGTATGTGTGTGTATGTGTTTGTGTAAGTGTAGGATATTGACGCAATCTGGAGGCGGTTTTCGCTAGAGGAGCAGCATCGTTAGGAGCCGGTCGACGGTGAAGCTGCAGAGATTGCTGGTGGGAAAATAAAATCATAGGGCATCAAAACAGTCAAATGAAAGCAATAAGCAATCGTGATTGCTCAAAAAAAAAAAAAAAAAAAAACGAATATGTTGCCAAGTTGGCGACAAAATTTGGCGACCAAAAGACTGGTGATACATCGCCAAGTGTCCGCCAAATTATAACACCACTTGAGTTTACATCAAAATAACCAATGCTTTCCCCCCAAAAAGGAACCCTTTAGAAACACCCGAATGCAACCAAAAGGGGAGGTGCACAATTAGACCCCACTAGGAGTCTACGTACCAAGTTTCAACTCTCTAGGCCATTCCGTTCTTGAGTTATGCGACATACATACGTACATACAGACGTCACAAGAAAATTCGTTGTAATTAACTCGGGAATCGTCATTATGGATATTTCGCGTGTCTATACGTTCTTAGACACTTATCCACGTGTGGTCGAGTGGGAAAAAACTCAGTATTCATTCGGGGGTGAGTAAAATGGAAATTTTACTTTGAATAGTCCACTATATATCTTTTTTTTTGGACAAATAAATTTCTTGTTTTTTTTAGACCAGAAAAAATCGGTACAATTTTAACAACATTTTATACCAAGGTCGTAACCAGACTTATGTTTTAAGAAGGTTTTTAGAAATATGTATGAACGATCAAACTTGATTTCAATCGTGTATTCTTTTGATTTGTATTACAATAGGATGTTTAAATAATGAGGAGTTGCTTCAAGGACATTAACATGAGCAAATGCAAAAGAATCATTAATTAGGAGAGAAAATCCTATGTGTACACTGCACAACCTCACCCCTGTTAAATATTGGATGTCTTTTTAATAACTTAATACTTTCGCTGCTGATCTCGCACCAGGGCAGGATTATAAACGGTTTTTATTTATTTTTTTAGATTGTACCCTTTTCCAATCCTCTCAGCAAAGGGGCAAAGTATCGGCTCAAATGTGTTAAATAATAGTAGCGTGTACTCAAATATTCAAAGTACAGGGTCTCCTTTAGTTAATCTACAACTTTAAAAGGAAATAACTTCGCAGAAACTCACTACATGGCGCTGCTGAATGAAGCAGTGACGGAAGTTACAAAAGGAAAGTGTTACACATGGGTTTCACGCCATTACGATAATGTCTTCCAAAATGTGATATCCTCCGTATAGTCATAGTTAAAAATTGTTTATTTTTTTCCTTTTAGAGTGTTTGACACCATTAACGGTGTGTTTGGAGCCAGGATTATGCTTACTAATACCCGAACAACCATCCTGGTGCATTCCATCAACCGTATTCACCGGATATGAATCCGTGCGACTTCTATTTTTGGGGTCACGTGAAAAACATAGTGCACAAGAAGAAGCCGACTGACCTCAATAGCCTGAAGGAGTCCATAACTAACTCCTTCGCAAGTGTCTCCAAAAAGAGAAACATTTGAACGAGTTACTGATGACTTCGTGACTAGGTTGCGTAACTGTGTAGTCCATGACACACACACATATATATATATATATATATATATATATATATATATATATATATATATACATGCACAAACACTAACAATGCCTACACACAACGCACACACGCCTACACACACACACACACACTCGTGATTGCGAAAAATATAATTTGAATTCAAGATGTCAAAATTCTCTTTTTTTTTGTAAAACATTCTGATTTAATTTCCTTCTCGATGTTCATTCCAATGTAAAAACGTTTTGCAGGGAAGTCTGCAACGACTCTTGTGTTATTTCACTTTACAGAAGTAGATGAGTTAAAAGACACCATGTACATTCAAAGTAATACTTCTCAAATTCATATTTTTATGACAATTAAAAAAAAGAAGTATAAAGTTTAGTACTATTTAATTTAAATAATTTTGATGATTTTGTTAGCATTTGTATTCAAAATCTAAAAGAAAACACTGTATTGTTTTATAAGAAAAATATGTTCTCCAATAATTACGATAAAAATAAATAACTGCAGATAAAGACTGCGACTTAATGCAGAATAACTGCGTTTGAACAATTCTTTAATAATAGTGATTTCGTTTTCAAATAAAATTGAAAAATAGTAACAAACATTTTTGAGCTAAAAATCATAATACAAGCATTTTTTGGAATAGATGAAAACAATTTCGGGAGGAGTTCTACTCTAAAAATCCACCCCCTTCAACACGACCCTGTTTCATAGTCTCTTGTACCATTAGTTTGATTAATATAATTATTTTCAAAATGATGGAATTATTTTACATATGAAGTTCTATTTTTTGCTTTAAGTCTTTTTTGTCTTTTGACAAATACAACATGCAATTAGATAAAATTCACTAATGGCAGGAAAAAGAGGGAGACAGAAAAAATGAAACTAAAAAGGTTATAGCTTTGTATGGGTTTCTCATTTTCTAAATGTTTCTTTTACTGCTCATTAAATGTCCATTTCTTCCAGTGCTTTCAAAATACCATTTACCAATCACATAAAACCGTATGTAATCGAATCTCGTCTGTCATGTGTCCCGTGTTTTTGACAAGGATTTTAAAGAAAATGTCACGGTACATCGAATTTCCGGGTAAATGCTTTATTTACACGGGGAAAATGTTTTTGACAGTTTCATTTACTTTAATGCCTGAAAAATAACGTCGCCGATACTTTATCAAACCATAAAAAAAAAAATCACAAAGTGTTTTTACTTGAAATATGAATTATGAAGAATGAATTGTTAGACTCATCTTTTAAGTTCGGATATAATAAAATTCGAATGAAATAAAAGCTCATATTTACATTAAAAATTGATTTTTAAATGTATGTGGAATTCAAAAGTATCCCAATTAAGCACCATAGATGCTATAAGTAAATTTCTTACTAACATTTCTTAATTTAATTCTGTATCATAAATTTAAAAACTAGTGTACTTTCAAATACACCGCCACCTCAGTCATTTCCAGCCGAGGACTGGAGGTCCTTAAGAGGTTTTCCATCTCCAGATCAGTCACTTTCCTATGCCGGGCTGATGAGTGCTAATAAGCGCGAAACTGCAGTCCTCGGCTGGAAATGACTGAGCTGGCGGTGTATTTCATGTATTTCTGGTTTATCCCTGGCTATTGGGCGGTAATTTACTGAATATAGTGTACTTTGTTTGAAATATCTCCGCTGATGCATTTAATTTCCATGTTTAGTTTTTTATCTAGTTTTTTTCTACATTGAACAGCTCAAAAACGCTATTTGCAGATACCATAACTTTATTTGTTCAGGAATGTATTTGTTCAAGATAGAAGGTGAATCGCAATAACACTATCAGAAAAAGTTTTTTTTTTTTCGTGATATACAGACAAAAAAGATATGTGTAATTGAACATATAACGACCGCTATCAGATTTTTTCTGAGCAGCTTATTTCATGAAGACGTATCTTTACTCAAAACACAGTACAAAGACTCCAAGTATATCAGATGCAGTCACATTTCAAAAAGTACAGATACATAAATTAAGGGGGTCCGGGACACATTTTTAAATTTTGTTCATTATATACTTTAGAGTTTTAAAATTTTTTTGCACTGATTCACCATCTATTTAATAAGCAAAATCATAGCATAAATATGAAAAAAAAAATTAAATTTAATTAGTTAAAAAATGGAGTTGCTTTAAATTGCTATAACTTAAAATATTCTTGATCAATTTTCATTTTTTTAAAAATAAATAACGCACATATATCTAAGTTTTAATTTTTATTCGGCGATTTTAAAAATATTGATTCAGTAAAAAATAAAAAATATTTGAAGAAAAATTTCGAAAAATTCGAAGATACTTTTTTTCTTTTTTTTAAATCATAATTTTTGCAGTAAACGTTTGTTTTCAAATTCGCCAGATAAAAATTAAAGTAAACTGTTTGAAAAAGATATGCTCCAAGTTTCATTCCTTTATCTTTATCGGTTCCTGACTTATAAAAGTTTGAATGCAAGAAAACGGGAAAAATTGCATCATGGAGAAAAACCATTGGGAAAATTATATCTTTCGGTTTACTTAAGATAGAAACAAGATTCAAACGTACTTTTAAGCAGGAAAAAAACGGAGCAATTTTTCACATAATAAAAAAAAATGCAAAATTTGACGATTTTTGTGTCCCGGATCCCCGTAAATAATATATCTTGTCCTATTAACGGACGTATCTTGTTGTTGTTACCTATCCCCCAGGTGTAGGAAAGCTTACACCAGGTTCAAAAGGTCCCGACGCACTAGATCCTCGTAAATAAGATCCTGCTCATCGTTCAGCTGCCTCCATGAATTGCCAATACAAGAAAGATGAGCAGGACTTGCAGAAAGGGAACGTGAACAAGGAGAGAAAATTCTTCCCGTTTAAAAACCTTAAACACTTTAAATGTCCACTATGGAATCGAACCATAGCCGAGTGAACAGGACGAGGACCACTGCGATTAAAAAATAAAAAGAGGGGGGGGGAGGAGGGGTAAATTTTAAGAACATAGGTATTTTAGACACCAAATAAAAGAAATACGTAAAAACAAGTCAAAAATCTAATACATAAAACTGTGATGTCACGATGTTTGTGTTTAAACCCTTCCGAAACGGCTAGATCGTTTTTTATGAAATTTTTTATGTGTGTTTGGCAGATGTGAAAATAGGTCGTAATATAGGACATGGACGCCCCCGAATAGGAGCAGCGGCTACCGGGGGACCGCTCAGGACCAGGGCGGTCATTCTAAGCTCGTCAGCTTGCGGGATCGAGATTCTCGCTCACGTGATTGGTTGTGACGTAGAAATGTCGCAAAGTAGCATTCTAATGTATTCGAACTTATCTTGCGGCTAGGTTCGAGTAGTTTAGAATGCTATTTTGCGACATTTCTACGTCACAACCGTTCACGTGAGCGAGAATCTAGATCTCGCAAGCTGACGAGCTTGGAATGACCGCCCTGAGGAGTCGCGCCGAAGCTGGCCTGCAGAGGGTGGCGGGGTTGAAAAAGGAACCGGACATCAAGGACTAGCATGCATAACTAACTATAACAGGAACAAAAGTTGGCTTCCTACTGAAAGTCCCTCATCGACATTTTTAGGCCCACAATGAGAAAAACAACTTTTTCAGTCATGATTGGAGAACCGAAAATTTCTAATTAGGCTTAACTTAAATCTTTTCCTATTTTGCACAAATAATAGTTCATTCTTTTACCTTTAAAATAAGACGTACTTGATCTTCTTACTAATTGAAAAAAATTTAATAGAGCTTTTTGGAAAAGGATCAAAAATGACTCATCCGTGGAGCAAAAAAATAGCTATGTCTCAAGAATAAAATTTTTCCAAGAAAAAAATATATAATACTTTGGGGGTACGGAATATTGTTACATATTACCTACCAGATTTTATCAAAATCAAAAATGGTGCGGCTCGAAAATTTCTGAAAATTTGTTGATTTTATATGGATTGTCCCATTGGGGTTTTTAAACGCCAAAAAAGAACAGAACCGTCCGAATTTTTGACATAAGACTCGAAAATCGCGTTTTTCTGTAATATGAGGGCGATTTTTTCGCCCTTGCAAAAATTAGAGGCTTGCTTGCAAAAATTAGAATAAAATATCCATGGAAACCCCTGATTTTCCTGCATCAGATAAAATGTGTTTCTATGTTCGAAGGTAGTAAGAACCTGAAAAATATTTTTTTTAAACTAATCTCGCTTTAAAAGGTAGTTAAGCCTTCAATTAGAAATCCAATGTAGATCGCGGTAATTGTTGAAAAATGCTTTCATTAGTAGATTTGTAACATGCAGAAAATCATTGAAAAGAAAGATCGGTTGGCACATTTTTTTTTTCGCGAATAAGATTAAATACAATTCAGGGTTTTGCTTTAATACTTTTCCTGTAGCCGGGGGATTTAAAAATTTTCCATTGTGATTATTTTTTTTGCAATCTATCGTGAAATTTTATTTATTAGTATTATTTTTATTTATTTATTTATTTATTTATTATTATTATTATTATTTATTTATTTATTTATTTATTTATTTATTTATTTATTTATTATTATTATTATTATTATTATTATTTTGTTGAAGACTGATTTTAGAACACTTGTTACCTGACAAAACTTTAATTTTCCTGGTAGACTGTAAAAAGCTGGGCGGATCAGCTTGTATTTCTGATTAAAACTACGTTATAAGTTGAGTATATGTTGAATAGCGTTATTCATATAGGAGATGAATGAGTACCAGATTCACCCGTACTTGATATGCGCTGGAGTACTTTGTATCGTATTTTAAAAATTTATTCAATAAAAACTGCTTAGCTTTACTTGAGAACTGAAATTTTTACGTCGCTTTTCTTTAGTTAGAATATTATTGCATCTCAAAAGAAAAAAAATACATATGCATTATGGAGAAAAACACAAAACAGGCATTAAAAAGTGTTTTTTTTTTTTTTTTTTTTTTTTGTTTTTTTGTTTAAACAGTGTTTTGTAAAATAAATCCCTGCTACTCTCACTGGATATTTATTTAATCCTTTATAAGTATTTAAAATAAAAAACAAGTATTTGGAGGAAAAACACTAGGAATGTAATGCAAAAATGAGCTGCGTTCTATTGTCGCATTTTCTTCTTACTCAAAGCAAAAGCTCAAGCTTTTTTATACATTCATAATGTATACATACGTATAAAAGCTCATAAAACAGTAGGTATGTAAGGTAAGCCTGCTTAAACATTAAGGAAAAATGTAAATACTACCGAAAAACGGTATTCCTAGAGTGAAGAAGAATTGGGAGCAAGTGGCTCAGGTAAAATATTTTGTTTATAAATGAAAAGGGCTCTATTTTAAAGTAAAGTAAAATACTCCATTTAAAAATATTTTTGTTTTCAATTGTAAAGAAAAAACATGCATTGAAAAGTAAAAATGTTGTAAGCAGCGTAAAGAGACAAGTAATCGTGCTTAGAATAAACCAAAGATTTTACGATTCACGTATATTACACGTCCAGTTGCTAAAACCAGTTGTTCTACTGAAAGGGAAAAAAAGTGAAATGGAAAAATTTATATATTTTAGAGGAGATTTCTATTATTTGGTTTTTTATAGAGTACCTTAAATAAACAAAAAACCATCTATAAAGTGCTGAACTCACAAATTGCTTGTAACACACGCACATATACATCTGTCTTGGGCGATAAAAGTCAAATATAACAACAATTCATTTTTAAGAAAGTTTACCTACTTATACAATAAATATCAATTGTACTTTTCATTTTAATAAATATAGTTCTTTAAAAGAAGTCTGATATGTTTGTTTATTCATTTTCTCTTCCGTATAACTAATTTTTCAGCTCAAAATGCATTAAAGAGTAAAGTATGATTATGATATTTGAATGAAAGGTGACCAGCAAAAAACACTTATTTAAGGTCACAGTACCTTTTGAACAGTTTTTTAAATTTTATGAATATTGTGTTTTTCTTTAAAACCATAACATACACACTCATTTCGCAACCAATAGTTTATTTTCAAAACCTTAAAATATTGCTCACATTTTTTAAAAATTCAAACAATTTATGAAAATTTCAATTTTTTAAAATCCTTAAGGATTTTTTGTTATTGAACTTATTTAAAAAAATATTTTTGTTAAGCAATCACAATATTCATCTCTAAAAATCTCATTCATTTGTTTATATATGTATTGGAACATTTTTTGTGATTAATTATGTAAAAAACCGTATTTTTTTTAAAAAAGTCTTGTTTTTAAAGGTATAACATGTTCTAAACATTTGAGTAATTTATAAAATGCTTATCCAATGCACAGTTTTGTTAAATATATTATCCTGACTGCAAAAAGTATTACTTTAAAGCTGTATCTTTAATAGAAAAAAATCCTTAGGGATTCTAATGACATGAAAATACAAAAAAACGATCACTCAGAAAAAGCAATTTAATTTTTTTCTTTTGCATAAGAACACATAGCAAGCATGCCCTAAAACTACTCATACCTTTTTAAATATTTGAACTAAAGTGATGAAACTTTTTCCCTGTGTTTGGAATAATTTGTAGTTTTGAAATAAGCAATAAAATATTTTTTGATCGTTTGATCATTTTTGAGGTACTGTGACCCATGAATGAAAAACATTTAAAAAAAATACTTTACTTTAATTAAAATATTACTTATGTTACTTATGCTTCGAGATATAAATTTATTATTTATTCCCCAAATAGTAAAGGAATGGGGAGAAAGTTCGATTTACAGTATGCTGTTATATAAGTCCTCCTGTAAAATGTTCTCTTTTTTTTGACTGATACCCCTTTTACCGCCCCCAACAGATATACTATAAATAGAAAGTTGCAAAAACTAGGTTCTTAAAAGAATATGTATGTAATAATAAAATATACCCAACATTTCCTGTGTTAAATTACGAATAAAAAGACAAAATACTTAAAACTTGAAAAGCTGCAAAAAAAAAAAAAAAATGCATTTAGTGTCATTAAAAATGTTTTTCATCCTCCTTTCTTTTTTTCGCCATTTTTTTTATTTATTTTATTATTTTTATTTATTTATTTATTTTACGTTAAAACTTTAGATATTATTGTTAAAAAAAATTGCCAATATCAGTTTAAAAAGGTGTAGTGAAGCATAAGTAATAAATATTCTTTCATAAGTATAAAAATCTATTTTTCAATTTTGATCGTTCATTGCATAAAATCGTTCGGTATCGCTTTCGTTCAAAAAATATCTTACAATCGATTACTGTTGCTGCTTCAGGATATTTTACGGTCTACTGCCCATTGATAAAATGCAAGCTATATTTTACCGACATCTTTGGTTTATAGAGTTTCTAATTCACATTTTAAAGTAAGGCGAATATGTAGTGAGATATCTTATTCGAATAATTTGTTTTTCGTAATTATTGAAAGAATGATTTATTTAATTTACCTATTATGGTGTATACTTGTTGTCAAGCATTTAATGTAAAGTAATGCTAGCTAAGATTAACTAATTTAGAAAAGTTAGTTGCTAAACTAAGAACTAAAAAAATAATGACTCTTATTGTATTTATGAGAATTGACAGGCTCCTAAATGATGATAATGCGTGTAATCATCATGCTGTTTAATTTACGCTATTGATTGCCAAGGTAAAAAATACAATATTAGTGCAAATTTATAAGGAGTCAAGAAACGATTAACCAATAAAAAACTCAATATGATCTGTATTCAATCCGATATCCGTAAAAATGCAGCGAGGATTGCAATTTTTCTTCAACATTATTATTCAAAACGTATTTAACGTTCACAACTAAATTACATTCTTCAAGATACTACGATTGAAAATGACCAAATACCAACTTAATATGGCATTCATCTTTATTTTTAAAAAAAATGTTTTTAGGAATCCTAAATAAATGTTTTTGCAAGACATGTTTTTACGTAGTGTAATATACAATAGGGTAGTTTAAAAATACATGTAAAAAAAAAGGTTTATTCTCCTAACGGGACACCCCTCAATATTTTTAGACTTGTGGATAGCAATGTACTGGAAGGATTTTAACTTCCTATTTCAAATGAAAGAGGGTGCTCAACCGCCCCCCTCCAAACTTCAATAGTACGGGGAAGAGGGTTAAAAATTAATTCATCGAACTGAAAAAACAATGCTACATTAGGGTGGTTCTTTTTTTTTTCCTTGAGCAATCACGATTGCTTATTGTTCTCATTTGGTGGTTTTGATGTTCCTATGATTTTATTTTCCCGCCGCCTCCCACTGCAGCATCACCGTCGACCGGCCTCACGATACTGCTCCTCTAGCGAAAATTGTCTCCAGGCTGCGTCCATATCCTTCACACACACGCATGCATACACACACCTGCACACACACACATACATACACACACCTGCACACAGACACACACCTACACACATATACCCACACAATCATGCCTGCACACAGAAACAAACACACACGCCTACATACATACACACACTCGTGATTGCGACATAATTCACGATTTGATTGCGATTGAAAACATAATTTGTATTCCAGATGTCAAAATTCAAATTAATTAATTAATTAATTAATTTTTTTTTCAGCTAGAGTCCTGGAGATCCTTTTTTTTTTTTTTTTTTAGACTTACTAATAGTATTATGCTGCAAATGTTTATCTTCTTACTCAAATTTTAATACGGTGCTCAATGACCCCTCAATTTAACATTAGCCGTAGTATAGAAAATGTCAAATTTAGAACACATTTAATTTCTCCAGCTGTTTTTTTAAATAATAATTTTATTGCAATGTATATGCGTAATACTCGTGTATATTATAATATATAGCGTTGTTTTTTCTGTTCAAAGTATTTTTTTAACCCCCCTCCTCATACTGATGAAGTTTGAGGGAGGATGTTGAGCACCCTCTTTCAGTTGGAAGCTGAATTTTTTCCAGTATATAGCTATCCACAAGTCTAAAAATATTGAAGGGTGGTATCTAGAAGAAACTTTTTTTTTACATGTAGCTTTGAACCTCCCTATGCTACATATTATAATATACACGAGATGTATGCATATACACTCCTGTTTGTGAATATTTATTACGGCGCGTAGTGGCCACACAAAATACTAATTTCTGTCTCTTTTTATTGTTTGTTTGGTTTGAAAGTGAAATTATTTCTTTGTATCATTACCACTCAACTGTGTATTAAAATTCATTCAACTATTATGCTTCCTTCATGGTGTTGCAATTTTCAGAAACAAGAGTGTACATTGCAATAAAATATTTATTTACCTCCGGGGAAGTTAAATATTTATCAATTTGTGGCATTTTCTATGATACGGCTAATGGTAAATTAAGAGGTCATTGAGTAAGAAAGTAAAACGTTTACAGCATAATACTATTAGTAAGTGAAAAAAATAGGGCTGCGCAGGACTCCAGCTGAAAAGAAAAAGTTTTTTTTTAAACCTTCCTAACATACATGGTTAGCATTAAAGAATGTCCCGGTTTAAAAAATTATATTTCATAAACTATTACACTTACCACTGTAAATGATACATAAAAATAAAGATAAAATGTAAAACGATTTTTTTAAACGTGCGTAACTGCTTAAATGTGCACGCTCCGCATTAGTGCAGCCAGAAGAAGGGGTGTTTTGGTCACAACAGTCCTTACACGAGTGTTAACTATTGCAATAGGATTGACAGTAATGCTAAAACCAAGACTTTGGGATGGAGGCTATTATCCTTAGGTTAGTATTAACTTTTGTAATAGGATTAGCAGTGATGCTAAAACCAAGACTTCGGGGAGGGGGTTGCTTAACCCTCCAACCCCACACACCAAAGTCTGTTGATGCACCACCATTGCTAACAATATTGCATGAACTGAAAGATCCGCCTTTGTGTAGCAATACAAAAAATGGACAGTGAAGCACTCCAAAATGTGTGTTATATAATAGACTAGCTGCGTTGCCCGGCTTTGCCCGGTCCACCTTGAAAATACAACAATCAGGCTTAAATAAATTAATTTAAAAAAAACATCATGTAACATTCTCCTTCCAAACAATGACGACAGATATTAAAATACTTTTAAGGATTTAAATCGAGAAAGATGGATTTAAAAAGTGTAACCATGTAAACACAAATACAATAAGTTTAAGGAATTAAAATGCGAAAGAAAATGGTTAACAATTTGAATGGAAAGGAGGTTTTTTGAACTTGATTAAAAAAAAAAAAACTTGTAACATTTTTTTTTCCTTTCGATATAGAAGCTTAGTTTTAACGACCAAAGGTCGAGATGGACCTGGAGTAAAAAATACCGCTTTTTCCAATGGTGTCAGAAAGAAAACTGTGAGGCAATTCCTTCTTTTTTTATTGATAGATTTAATGAAAAAAGTAGTGACTAAATTTCAACTAAAAACGCAAATTACTCCGGCCGTAGTTATGTTAGACAATTGAAATAAATTGCGTAGAACGCAGAAAATTGTATCCTTTCCAGCGGCGTGTAATATTTATTTGTGCAAATAATTTTTCACCCCATATTAGGGAACTTATGTGAAGATTGGGCCTAAATTGGAATAAGAAAAGAACTGCTAATCGAATTTTCGAACCGGTCTGCAAACCTTTCTGGTGCTAAAAAAAAATACTGTGAATATATCAGCGAAATCGGCCCAGAAGTTCTCGAGTTTGGCGTGTTCACACAAACAGACGCTTTTTGGAAACTTCATTTTATACTATGTAGAGATTTTATACTATTTACAGTTGTGTGTCGCGTTACGAAAACCGAACACATCGAAAATTTGCAATAAAAAAAAGCTTTCAAGTTTTTTCTTTTTTTTTTTTTTGTACATCATTCATAGTGGTAAATGTAATAGTTTATAAAATATAAATTTTTAAAAACTTTTAATAATTTTTTTAAAAACGATGATATTTTGAGATTATGCAGGGCGCTCTAAAAAAATCCGGACAAGTAATTTTCCATATAATTTTATTGAAAACTAGCGGTACCCGCACGGTTTGCCCGTAGAAGAAAATTAAAAGGTCATTTGGTTCGCCTGTATATTTAAAAATAATGGTTGATGAATTTCTCGCCAATTTGCTTTGTTAATTTGCTCGCCCATGTTATGGTAATTTTCTCGTCATGTTATGGCAATTTGCTCGTCCACGTTATGGTAATTTGCTGGTTCATGTCATGATAATTTGCTCGGTAAAATGCTCTTAAAATTGGAATAGAAAAAGAATAAAATCGAACTTTCGAAAAGTCGCTTCGAAGTGCTGACCCCCAAGCTACAAACTAATTTTGTGCCAAATTTAGGGAAAATCGACCGAGTGATCTAGGCTCTTTGCGCGTTACAGACATCCAGACATCCAGGCAGGGATCCAGACTTTCAGCTTTATTATTAGTAAAAATTATAAAAAAAGAGTTGCAAAACACAAAACAATAATAATATGAGTAGATCTTTAGCAATCAATAAATTTAATTAGTTTGAAACCAGCCGCCTTTTGCAGTTATACAGATCAATCATATTCCCTTATATCCCAGTCAAAATTGCTTATATTAGGAAAGTTGACCATTTGGTGACTCATCAAGATATCTATTTGAATTATTAGCCATGATACGCATCGCGCGCACTAACGATTTCTCATCCATATTAATATTTAAAACACTCAATGTATACGCTTCATTCTATGAGTCGTATTTTGCTACTAGAGTCAATTTCCACGAACTTCACTTTTATTTAAACAACAAACGTCAAAAGAATCTGCGAATTTCATGCCTACATACGTCAGCAAAATTGCTCGAAAATTGCTTTAAACCCGTTCTTTTGTTATTCAAATATCTGAAATACACACTTCGTATCATTCCAGTCTTTCTCTGTATCTCTACTCGGGGGAAATCATCGATTTGGCTCCATAATGTAACTGAGTGTGCAAGAGAAATCGGAGCTAACGCGTTATTTATGCCTCTCCATTTGCATGGAATCAATGTAAGTTATATGGAAACAATCTCCGACCATTGCGTCGATATTGCTTTTCCAATTTTTAACGCTTATTGCTCAAAATCATAGGCATTTTCCGCTTTCCTTAAGGAACACTTTTATCGCCCATTACGGTTGCTATGAAAGTTTTTCACGGTTCCGAAATATTCTGAAGTGCAAGATTTACTCAACGCCATGTTTGGTCATAAGTTTTGTGATCGAGCTCGGTTGGCATTTTTGAACTTACTCGAAATGAAATATCAATAATATAAAAAACAATAATAATGTGGGAATAAGTTGTTAAAATATTTAAAGCAGCAAACCAAATAAGCGTGTACTGTCCAACCACAGATTGTATGGAATTTTCAAACATCCAGATAAGAAGAATCAGTCTGAATGAGGGGGGAGAGTAATAATTTGATGCCGGTATTCTGCTCATTTGAATGAGACTCTGCTCCTGCAAAAGCTGTCATCGCTAAAAAATAATAGATCCGTCCGTTTCCGGCTGTAAAACGGATGTTTGTCTTTCCATACAATTCGTGGTCAGACAGTAAAAAGAACTTTTGAAACATGAAAGTTAACCGATGCACACACACGATGCAGGTTCTACGGGAGAAAGCTAGCAAGTGGTTGGTCATAAATTTTTTGAACGAACTTTGTGTGCATCTTCGAACTTTATCGAAAAAGGCGATGAATGAAATAATTGTAATAACTGAATATGAAATATTATGAAATATTATCACATAGCTTTTAAATAAATAGCGAAAAAAAAGTTATAAAACGTTCAAAGGCACAGTGACTTAAATGAGAAAACCAGAGACTAACGGCTCATTTTATTAAATTTAAATTAAAAAATATATACTGGTTTTTAATTTTTAAAATGATTTTCACGGTAAAATTTTTTTATAAAATATGTTTATAAAAAACAGTTATCTGATATTAAATTTCTAAAATTCAGAAAAACTTGGTGGCCATTTACAAAATTTTAGGTGGAGTTTAAATTTTCTGAAATTATTTTTAAAATGAAGCTCGTAGTTGCTTACTCATATTTAAGTCTCAAAAAAAAAAAAAAAAAACCCAACGAAATGAAATCAATTCTGAAAATAACTATTACGATATCATACAATAGAGCAAAAGTACCTTAACACTCCGAAAGCTTACAGCGACCCCTAAATTAAATTTAAAAAAAAAAAAACTGCCACACTTTTTTTTAAAGATACATAAGTTTAGCATTCTCATTTTTCCGCGTATGTGACAATGAAAACGTCAACTCTTCCATGCCGGAAAACAAAATGTTTCAATACAAGATCAGTGAAACAAAACTCAGTCTGAACAAAAAATAAAGCAAAATATTATTGATTCGGTTATCAACACAACGGGGGGGAAATTATTTTTATAGTGTGATTGAATGTTCGCAAAGGATACAGATCTTTTCACTACGTTTAAGTTAAGGTAAAAAATATAAACAATGAAATAATGCAGCAGTGTCTAAAGGTAATCAGTTATTACTTGTAACATACATTTCATTAAAAGTAATGATCCATTTGGTATTGTAGTAGCATGTTTTCTTAAGGGGCCTTCATTAATTACGTAAGGGTCCCAAGGGAGAGGGGGGTGAAAAATCTTTACATACCCTTACTTGGGGGTGGGAGGGGTCAGACCCATTCTTAAGTAATATTTTCCATGTCGATATTTTACATCAGAAATCGCACGGACAAGTGGTTTGGCAAAGATTACATATTTATTTTGCGTTTATAAAGAAAAAAAAAATGTGTTTTACTTGTTTTTCCAAGAATGAATTGTGTGAAATATAATAAAACAATCGCACTGTGTATGGCATGTTTTAATTTTAATTATTATCGCATCATATAGAAAAAGTAATTGTCGAAAAAACATTCAGTCAAGATTCCTTTTAGTAAATATTTCTTTGCACAAAAATGTTTTAAAAAAAATAATAATAGTGAATTTAACAACGATTCCAGTATAATTTAAGATTTGTTAATTTATTATTTTTAAAAACGAAAAGTAATCTTACATATTATGGGGTGGGGGGGGGGTGTAGAAAAATCGTACTTATCCTTGCATGGGGGGAGAGGGGATCAAAAATTGCCAAATTCATCCTTACGTAATTAATGAATGGCCCCTAATAAATATTTTTTAAAAATAACGGAGCATTTTGACTTTCTACCAATTTCTCATCATCCTTTTTTTTTTTGAAAATGGTAAATTCATTGAAGTTTTTAATAAGTTTTTTAACAGAAATGCGGATCAACATGCCCAGAGCACGTGGTACGTTGGTCCGCATAACCAAAACAACTTCTTGATATCTTCAATAGTAAATATCCTTTAATATTTATAACCTAAATGTGATCTTTTCTGTTTAGCTTAAAAAAAAAGGGTTTAAAAAAATATATCATATTAAAATATTAAAGCGATTAACTTCTTCTTTTGCGTTTTTTTTTTTTTTTTTTTTTTTTTTTTTTGCCAGAACCGTCATTATTATTCTAGAATTAGTATTTCTTGGGTCTTCATCAACTACACTCGCTATTACTAAGAATTTTACTTTTTTAATTCTTCTAACACTTTTCGTTTTTTGTGGGTTTTATAAAAGTGGACCAACGTACCCCGGGTTCTTGGACTGAAGAAATGCTGTCATATATTTTTTTGATAACAAAAAATTAAGAAACTATAAATAGTTATGAATAAAATCACTTACATTAGTAGAGGAGTTTAATTTATTGCCCGATTGTTTATCAAACCAGGTATCAAAATTAAATTGCAAACTTATGAAAAATACTCAGGCCTGAAAAAAAAATACATTTTTTCGCACTACGATTACAATGCATTTGGTTTCGAAAATAAAATTTGATTAATTTATCTGTACCATGTAATTTAGTTATAGGATTTGTAGGATTTTAGGGGCTTTTTGTTGTTTATTAATTAAAATTTAAAAAAAAACTAAATAGTATTAAAATATTAATATTAGTCCCAAGTCCCCCGCGATCCAACGAATTCCCATTAAAATAATTCATATAACAAGCGGAACGTATTATAACTGCTCTTTTGTTCGCAATGTTCATCGGAAATGTTTTACTATTTAAAACACGAGCTGATGTGTGCCTCACATGACTTCCTTTTGCTCCAATTTAATGAATGTCATTTCCTCATTACTGGCAATTTTAATGTGATTCAATAGTTTACTCTCTAAATATCACCAACAGTGGCCAAATTAAAACAGATTAAAAAAAATCGCTAAATTTGTCACCGAATTGGCGACAAAACTTGGCGACCAAGAGACTGGCGATATATCGCCAAGTGTCCGCCAAATTGTAACACCACTTGAGTTTAGATCGAAATTAACAATGATTTCACCCCAAAAAAGGGCAAAAGACCCCCTTAGAAACACCCGAATGCAACCAAAAGGGAAGGTGCAAAACTAGACCCCACTAGAAGTCTACGTACCAAATTTCAACTTTCTAGAACATACCGTTCTTGAGATATGCGACATACATACGCACATACTCACATACATACATACGTACATACAGACGTCACGAGAAAACTCGTTGTAACTAACTCAGGAATCGTTAAAATGGATATTTTGCGTGTCTATACGTTCTTAGACACTTATCCACGTGTGGTCGAGTCGAAAAAAAAACTCAATTTTATTCGGGGTCGAACAAAATGTAAATTATTGTCAATTTTTGAGTGAAATTTTTTCCGCGAATACAAAACTTCCTTTTTTGTAAAAGGAAGTGAAAAAAAAGTCTTATTGTATTTCATATATTCAAAGTAAAAGTTTAAAATTGTGAAATAATTTCACTGTTTTCCATACAGCAGTGTATCATAAGCCACTCTATCTTCCGAAACAAATCCTAAACTTAAAATTATCTGCTTGAAAGCCAGCTGCATCACAAAAACCGTCTTTCATACCTGTCGGTGCAGAGTATTATCTTCCGAAATAAACTTTCTTATCCTATATTCCGGTAAATGAGTGATGGTCTTAGATAAGAAGAAGATAGAACTCGATACACAAGACAAGTCATCCTTTATTCATGGACGAAGTGGAGAATTCTCCTGAATCCTCGAAGGATCTCGGAGAATTAGGGAAGGAAGTAAAATTCAAAATAAAAAAAAAGTACAGTTTCTGTATCGGGTATCAGTGGGTGAGAAAGGAAGATAGAGGCTTAATAAATTCACCATCCAGTTTCATTACTTGTCAGAGCAAGCATATTTCGTAATATGAAGAACATTGCTTTTTCAAAGTTTTGTTGACGATAGCAGAGGCAACTGCAAGTTTTGCCTTGTTTAGTGCGTTAGTACGATTCTGGTTTTGGTGAGGATTTCGGCATGTGATATAAATAAATATATCCTTTTATGCAGGAACTGATAAATATGTGTCTTTCTTTACGTATCGTATGAGCTCACGTGGCATTTTTATGTATCATTTATAGTGGTAAGTTTAATAGTTTATGAAATATAAATTTTTGAAACCGGGATATTCTTTTATGCTAACTCTGCACAGTAGACTATAATTTCAAGCGTGTTTTCTATGTGGATCTGATTATGCACAGTTTACGCTTTGAAATTTTTATTTTAGTTTACGAGGATGAAAACACATTTTAACATATTTTAAATAATTTGTTTAAGTTTAATATTTTTAAAAAAATACTTAAATCGGAGTGCTTTCATTGTTTACATTTCTTGCCGATGACATTACAAATGATGAAATGCCATTCTGTGTTGTCATTCACAAAGAAAAATATTTAATTCGCATCTTTACTCACGTGTATTGGCAACGATATGTTTGATAGCAAGCATAGAGCGCAATTTTAATTCGCTTCTTGATTATCATAACGTGGAAATGTGGTACAAAGATGCGCCAAAGAGCATAATTTATGACGTCATCAAGACCACGCCCTATTAGAAAAATCGGACAGCTTAAAAAATTAATTAGAAAATAACTGTTGGGAAAATGAAAGAATTTTCTGGGTCCATGTTATTTTTTTTTGCTTATTCTATCAATTTCAGTGACTAAAAGTACTACTTTTGACTGAAGAAAACAACCCCATTATCCTCTCTTTCAATAAATAATCTCCGAATAATGAGATTACACGGTTGCAGATATGCAACGTGGCATGTTAATAAGATAGTTTGGGCTACCGGATACATTTTTTGTGATAAGTTCCAAAGCTCTTTCCAAAAGTAAGATTATTAAAATCACACAATTCAGAGCCCTCAGGAAGAGGAACTTTTAGAAGTGATAAAAGAGAGCGGAACCAACGAGGATACCAACTTCGATAAGACAAAACAAAATCATTTATGCTAAAAAAATTAATCATTTCCTTGACAATGCCAAATTTTCTTTCTAATTTGTGTGAGAAGGAAGATCCCATCATGGAAATGATGCGAGTGATCATGGAAATATCAATGCCCCACAAAGAACTGAAGAGAAAAATAATCAATAAGCTGCCAAAAAAAAAAAAAAAAAAATCATAACCAGTTTTTATTTTTATTTTTAAACAATAAGTTAATTCTTTCTATAGTTCATTTCTTTGAGAACGCTGTGCATGTGTATCGAAATAAGAACAAGTTAAACTCATTATATATATATATATATATGTATACATCATTAAAAGGAAGAATCTGTGTAACCTACCCATTTTTGTGGTCTTGATTTACACAGCATTAAGTGGAAAGTAACCCCCGCGTAAAACGATGGACTACTTAACCTATTAAAATAAGAAAGCCAACGTCAAAAAGCACAAATTGCAGATTACAGCAGGAACCTGTTTCGGCGTTACACGGAACGCCTTTTTCAATGCGAAAAAAATGAGCTTATATCCCAAATGCGGAACTTAATGTTTAACTTTTTTTGGACGACGTACCCAATTTGTAGCCATTTTTTAGCTAATATTACTCTTAATTCATAAACGTAGCAGCATCTTCTCCTGAAACTACTGGGCTCCAAAGAACTAGAGCAGAGAAAATTCAAAAAAAAAAAAAACTAAAATAATGGAAGAAGAAGCCATTGCACGAAATCGGGCATCCGGGAGAAGAACTAATGCGACTAATAAATTCACCATGGGTACTCATTATGTAACGGAGAGAAAAATCTCTCTACTTCTTTTATTATAAGAATGATATCATTTTTATTATGTAGTTTCTCCCTTCCTCGATGATAAGTGCAAATACTTTCATCTATCACACCGAGAATGATTTAATTCATCACAAAATCTAATCCTGCGACGTAATAAGTATCTTGAAATTTGTTATAAATCCTGCTAAACATTTTACTTTCAAAGAAAAGAGTGCAATGAGCTATGTAAGTGTGATGGTAATTCAGATGTTTTTGAAAGGAAGTTTAAATAAAATCGTGAGGAAACCTTATGAAAAGTATTATACTATATAATGGGACGTCTAGACGCTTCCATTAAAAGTAATCAAGCATCGAAAGTATAGTGTTTAGTTCTTAAATAGTAATTTTGAATAGTAGCTTAAATAGTAAATTTTTTAATGATACAAAGCAAAAAAAAAAAAAAAAAAAATCAAATATGTTTTAAATATAGTTACTTGAATGGTTTTGCAGCATTTTCAAAAAAGTTGTTCGTAAATTTTTGCTATAAGTTTTTACTTATAGTTATTTTTTACTCTAAAATGCGGAAAGCAATTATTGCATGCGAAGTTTACATGAGCCAAAAAATAAATTAATACTACCATACTAGTTGACATCAGTTTATAAATATATACATAGATTTTATCTTATACATTAATTTGTGAAAAAGAGTGGAAAAACCACCACTAATATGTAGATACTTTTTATTGTAATACTAGCTGCGTTGCCCGGCTTTGCTCAGTCTACTTTGAAAACAAAAATTGCGTCAAGTGGCGTATATTCAACAGTCAGGCATAAATAAAAGAAAAAAAAAACATCATGCAAAATTTCCCCTTAAAACAATGACGACAGATATTAAAATACTTTTAAGAAATTAAAACAAAATGAGAAAGATGGTTTTAAAAAGCGTAACCATGGAAACACAAAATAAAATAAGTTTAAGAATTGAAAATGAGAAAGATGGAAATAAACAATGTGTTGAAAAAGCGTTATCGTGGAAAAGCAAAATAAAATGATTAAAAACTTGAATAAAGAACAGATTTTTCAACTTCATTTAATTCGCTTGTAACTTTTTTTTTCTAATGGAGATAGAGGGTTAAACTTTCGACCGTAGGTCGAGTTAAATCTGGAGTAAAAAAAGCAGCTCTTTCGAATGGTATCAAAAAGAAACGTGTGGGACAACCCCTTCACTTTTTATTGATAGATTTAATAAAGAAAAAAGTGCCTAAATTTCAGCTAAGCCTAAACAAATTCGAGCTAAAAACTTAAATAACTCCCGCCGTAATTAAGAAAAAGCATTGAAACAAATTGCGTAGAACGCGGTAAATTCTACCCTTTCTAACGATATATAATATGAATATGTGCAAGTAACTTTTCACCCCCATATTCGGGAATTTATGAGAAAATTGGGCCTAAATTGGAATAAAAAAAGAACAATTCTTCGAATTTTTTTTTCGAACTGGTCTGCAAACCTTCTCAGGACTTAAAGGAACAAACTGTGAAAAATTCACCGAAATCGGCTGGGTAGTTCTCAAGTTTTGCGAGTTTAAACACACAAACGCTTTTTGGAGACTTCATTTTATACTATGTAGAGATTATGTGACTAATGTTAAATGTACTTGTTCCTCATAATTGTAACTAAAAACAATTATTTAAAAATAATGCTATTTCATTCATAAAAATAAATTTAAAAATATATAAAACAAATGAACAAAAACATACATACCTAATCAATGGATAAATGAGGCAGTGAGAAGCAAAGGAATGCAAGTGGATATTTTCAAGTTTTGTGTAAAACGCGTTTAAAGATTAGCTCCTAGGTAGGCTTTCATTGAATTTCTTTTTCTAAATCATGCTGTGTCACAGCACCTACCAGGGCACCCAGTACTATCTCTCGCCCAAAGACGCGCTTCAAGATAAGATCCTAGGTAGGATTTCATTGAATTTTTTTTTTCTAAATCATGCTGTGTCACAGCACCTACCAGGGCACCTAGTACTATCTCTTGCCCAAGGACGCTCTTCAAGATAAGATCCTAGGTAGGCTTTCATTGATTTTTTTTTATAAATCTTGCTGTGTCACAGCACCTACCAGGGCACCCAGTACTATATCTTGCCCAAAGAAGCGCTTCAAGATAAGATCCTAGGTAGGCTTTCATTAAATTTTTTTTCGAAATCGGGCTGTGTCAGAGCACCTACCAGGGCACCTAGTACTATCTCTCGCCCAAAGATGCTCTTCAAGATAAGATCCTAGGTAGGCTTTCATTGAAATTTTTTTCTAAATCATGCTGTGTCACAGCACCTACCAGGACACCCAGTACTATCTCTCGCCCAAAGACGCGTTTCAAGATAAGATCCTAGGTAGGATTTCATTGATTATTTTTTTTCTAAATCATGCTGTGTCACAGCACCTACCAGGGCACCTAGTACTATCTCTCGTTCAAAGACGTTCTTCAAGATTAGGTCCTAGGTAGGATTTCATTAATTTTTTTCTAAATCATGCTGTATAGCAGCACCTACCAGGGCTACTAGCACCATCTCTTGCCCCAAGACAGAAGAGAGGTTCACCTACCATGTGTTCTGGTTATCTCCAAGTTTTAAATTTTACCACTTGCATCCCTTTGCTTCTCACTGACTCAAATGATTTTTTTCATAAAACAGTGTAGGTAGTTTTGATTTTTTACAGAACTTTACATTTTTAAAATTTACCAAAGGAAGTGCATCTTACGCGTAAAACGTAAAGTTTATTAGACTCAATGCATCTTACACGAAGATCATAATTTTTTTATTTTTTCAATGCCACTTTTTTTTTTGCTAGAAATAAATATTTTAATGAACAAAAAAAAAAAAAAAAAAGAAAATGAAGATAATACTTGTTCAAGAAGCTATGCAATAACTGGAGGCATACAGGTAGGTACATTCAAGTTGGTTTGCTGAAGCATAAAACTATGACAAAAAAAGTTTTACTTATTTTAAAGTTTATTCTGCCGTGTGCAGGTAAACGGCAGTATCTGCAGAAATGAGTTTTCGAGATATTTGAAGGACTGTGAGGGGGATTCAATACTAACACTGAGAAAATGTCGGAATTATTCGCTTTTTCGCGCTTTTTTTTTCCCTGCAGAAACCAAATAAATGAACTTGTACAATAAAGATAACGTACAATAGATGACAAACGTGCAAAATGAAAAATTTGCTGTTACTGCCATTTACATGCGCACGGAATTATTTTACTCGATACCCCCAGCTAAAAATAATCTTCAGAAAATCTGCAGAAAAAATTTTTTTTTGAAGTATCTTTCAAGATTTCTGCAGATTTTTAGAAGACAAGCAAAATCTGCATTTTGTCTTCAAAATAATCTGCAGAAAATCCACACAAAAAAGTTTTCTTTTTAGTTTTCTCTTAATATTCTGCAGATTTTGTGAAGGTAAAAAAAATCTGCAAATTTTCTTCAATTAGTTATACAGAAAATGTACACAAAAAATTTTCTTACAGTTTTCTCTAAATAGTTCGCACGTTTGTAGATATTTTATGGTCATCAAAAAGAAATCTGTATTTCAATTTAAATTATTTTTCAAAGTTCTATTACAGTATAAAAGATTTCACACTTTAATTTTTTTATATTTTTTTCAGTTTCTAGAAAATTAAACACATTTCTTTGTTTTTCTAATTAAAATCAGTATTAAATAACTTAAACTTTTCCCCCAAGAACTTTGATTTATATTTTGATAACTTAAAGTGAAATTTAAAAGTATTTCACGATGTTTGAAACATTTACCAAATAAAAAATGTCTGTTTATTGTATTATACAAATAATATGACGTGAAAATCAATTTTAATATAAGTGCATGATTCAAATCAAATAAAAGCGAAATTACAATGCATCATTTTTTTTTTTTTGAAAACAAAACGATATTGAATAACGCAAGTTATTACATGGTTTGAAAGGGCTTTCAAAAATGTCAATTTCAAGAAGGATACGGATTAGAACAGAGTCAAATTTGTCTCTCATTCGGAGAAAAAATCAGGAAATTGAAATTAAATAAGAACAAATATGACTTGAAATAATGTTCTCGAACGGCGCGCCGTTCGAGTACAAACGCACCGAACGCCAAACCTCTTACCATCCACGGAGGCCTCGGTCCGTCCCGCAATATTCGGGTGCCACAAGACTACGGGAGTAGATGACCCCTCGACCAGGTGACGCGTACTTTTTTTTTTTTTTTTTTTTTTTGCTCCGTCACGGAAACAAATAATTAGGGAAATTTCAAGTTTCATCATTGGAAACCCATGAAAAAATATTGGATTCATGACTCGGTTCACAAAAGGTAAGACACTTTAAAATTCAACAATTATTTTTTGATTAAATTAACTTTTATTTAATAAGTGTATAGTATATTAGGGTTAGTTTGAAATATTATGCCTAATCGGAGGTTTTTAATTTTTGAATTTTTACTTTTTCACCGATTGACTTAAAATTTTGAGTGAACATTTACGTTGTCGATATCTATAAATAAAAAAAATTGTGTTACGATGTCTCAATAATAACCAGCCTAATTAACTTAATTACTTTCCACCACGTGGTCGATTTGGAGGAATTTTTCGAAATTTTTAGTTTTTACAAATAGTTCTATTTATTATTTCGTCTTGAAACTTTATACTAATTTTACAATCATAGCGATGTATTTTTGTGACAAATTTGGTTTAATTATTTCAATTTGCATAAGCTTCAATTTAATAAAATTTAAATTTTCATTTTGGAGGAGTAGTTCAAGTTTTAATTATATGTTTTATTAAACAAACATGAAACACCACTCTGCAGTGAATTTACTCATTTTTATTAAAGAAATGTCGAAACTTAAAAATGTTTTCGGATTTTTATTGCATTAATTTCATTTGTTATTAATTATTATCTATCATTTTTAATTTGCTGGGTACATTTTTTTGCAATTTATCTACATTTTCTGCAGAATATTTAAGTATATTTGAAACATGCTTTCTTCACAAAATCTGCAGAAAAAAATCTGCAGAAAAAATCTACAGAAAATATGAGCATATTTGGAACAAACTTTCTGCAAAAAATCTACAGATAAAATCTGCAGATTTTCTTTAGAAAGCATGTTCCAAATATGCTTAAATTTTCTGCAGATTTTTTAAAAAGATTTTCTGCAGATTTTTTTTAGCTGGGTCAGCTTCTTCTTTTTCCCCTTTCATACCAGAAATTCATGCAAACTGGCATTTTCAAAGCAAAGAGTAGAAAACATGCTGCACGCTATCAAATCTTTATCCCGTTGAGTCTCCTTAAAAACATTAACTTCAAGTAAGCATTTGTTTTTTTTTTTTTTTAACATTTTTTTTTCTTTTGTCAGAGAGAGAGAGAGAGAGAGAAACAGATTCTGCGCTATACATATGCATGCATATGAGCATAACTGTTTTTAACTAATAAATATCATAACGTTTTACGGTTGTTATTTGCAATTTAGTTTATAACTGTAACTTATTAACCTAAAAGTTCACTAGCACTAAAACTCCGAAGTAACTTATATTTAAGATTTTTTAGTCAAATCATTTCTTTTATTGAAAATATGAGCAAGAATGGTATTATTATTTATTTCACAAGATTTGTTCAAACCTAAAATAAGATTTAAAAAAAAAATACTTAGTACATAAATTGACAAAAAAAAAAAAAAAAAAAAAAAAAAGAAGGAAAGAAAGTTTAGTTAATGCAAGAATGGGCAGCAAAAAGAAATACAGTTCAAAGTCAAAAGGCTTTTCTATTATAGTTATTTTTCTTCATTATTAATTGCTTATTTTTTATCGTCTTTAAAATATGCAAGATTTTCGAAAAGGAACTTAAGTACAAGTTTAAATATGCGTAAATCTTATTGGTTCAAAATTTTCTTAAAAACTGCTGTTTTTTTTAAAAAGTTAACAATATGTACACTATAAAAAATTTCCGAAACGTTCCTGAGTGTTTCCGTCTAACGTTTCACTATTTTAATGGTTTTTATCCACTTCCTGGAAATATCAAGTATCATTGTCAAAAAGTTTTCTGAATTGCTACAAGTTGTCCAAAATGCAGACTTCTCACTGTCGTGAAAAATATTTTTAGCTCCCAGTTTAAAAATTAACTAAACGTATTTATAAGGTGTATCGGCTTCCGTTCGACTACGGCTCGTTCATGCTGATTTAACTGCCAAAGGGAGCAATTAAGTATGGATTATGTAGTTTACCAAGAATTGCAATCAATTGAGATGCTTAATACTTGCAATTCTGGCTTAGCTTTGGCCATTTTTGCAATAATGCTTTTGCAACTGTCTTGATTCATCAGGAAGGTGCTAAGCTGTTACATTATCAATACCTAAGATTACTCTGAAGCTCCGGAGACACGACTGACTTTAGATTTCTGAATTTTTCAGGAAGGTTATTGAATTTTATCGGAAAACGTTCCTGTTTTTTGCGAGACATGTTACTGGCAGAAAGTGGGCACAGCTGCCTATTATTTTCCAGGAACGTTTCTGAATCGTTTTTAGAGTGTAGAGCAAATGATAATGATTAGATTCATACGAGAAATGGAAGTGTTCTTTCCCCTGAACTCAAGAACGAAACAGTGACCTACCCGTAATGTTCTCCATTCTTTTGTACATTCATTGATCAACCCCTCAGGACCACCGCAAGTAGCCACTTAGCTCTTTCCAATATACCCATTAGAAAACAAATCAGTCACAAGAGCTGCAGGGCGCGAACATTTAATGTTTCAACAGCTCATTCGTCTCCAGCTAATTAGTACAATTCCGTACTTTGTGAACAAGCGAGTTGGATCAGATATGAATATTCGCACTCTAAAGTACTTAAGAAGATTTTAAAATGTAAAAGATTGAAACGCCATCCATAAATCAGAGGCTTCGACCTCTCATTTTTATATCAAATTGGTTGTTGCATTTTGAACAACCAATTGAAATTGCCACATAATTTAAGTAATATAAATTTAGATACATAATAAAATTTTTGTACTTTTCTGCTGTAATTTCTTTTCTTGAAAGCAACTGCTTACAATTAAATACAATAAAAAATAGTGCAGCGGTAAAATGATCTGTAGTTTCAAGTGAACCATATCATTTGTTGATTAACGACACAATGATAAACATTTTACTATTACTATTACGTTAAAATTCAATTTTTTTTTCAAAAAAAATTTTTTTTTTTTTTTTTTTACACCTAAAAATTATTTTTGTAGCTAGTATCGTTGTTTCTTCCTTTTCACTTCCGAAAAATCAATAAATAAATATATTTAATCTTAAATAATGAATAAAATAAATCAAATTATCAATAAATAAATTCGAATTCTTACTTTTTATTAAAAAAGACTTTTAATTGAATAATCATGTAAACAGTATAAATTATGTTCTCCACCTGCATAGGAGAGAGAAAAACCAGCATTCCTATTCCATCAAAATAACTAAACTATTCCGCACCATTTCCTTTGCTGTTGCCATTACAAAAAAAGCAATGTAGAAAGCCCTAACGATAAGCAAATAAAATAATACGAAGAATTTTATACATTCCAGACGATAATAAATAGCCAAATTAAACGTAAAGCACAGCAGACAATAAATTTACAAATGGCAGTGCAAAACTTTTCTTTCATATTTTTACAACTTCTGTGTTTACGTTACGGATTAAAAATAATAATAATAATAATTTGATTTTTGTCATCTTGAATTCAAATTATATTTTTCGCAATTACGAGTGTGTGTGTGTGTAGGCATGTGTGTTTGTGTATGTGTGGGGGGGGTTGCGTGTGGGTAGTTGTGTATATGAATGTGTGGGGGGGCATGTGTATGGGGGGGTGTGTAGGCATACGTGTTTGTGTCTGTGTGCAGGCATGAATGTGGGGGTAGTTGTGTGTATGCGTTTGTGTACGTGTGTGTAGGTGTATGTGTTTGTGTGTGTGTGTGCGTGCATGTGTGTGTAGTTGCGTATGTATGCGCGTGTGTGTAGGACATGGATTCAACCCGGAGACGACTTTCGCTATAGGAGTAGCATCGTGAGGACCCGGTCGACGGTGATGCTGCAGAGGGTGGCGGTGGGAAAATAAAATCAAAGAACATCCAAAAAAACAGTCAAGTGAGAACAATAAGCAATCGTGATTGCTCAAAAAAAGTGGTTTTTTTTTGCATATTTTAATGCTTTTAACATTTTGCTTCATATCATTTTCTAGTAGTAGACCTCGTTCCAGGCTCTTTTATGCTTCAAGTGTTCTCTTCATTTGCACAATGTTCGCACTTTCTTACTCAAGATATCAACGCATAACCCCCATTCAACTGAATTTGAGAAGTAGAATTCAATAAAGTAAAAAAAAAAAAAAGCGTACATCCTCACAGTACCCGTAACTTGCTATCCAAGTTTCTGATAAAAGCAAAAGAGTCTGCAGTGCATGAGAAAGTTCTTTATCTCATAGAATATTTCTTTTCCGTCTCGTAATGAGAAAGGATGGTGAATTTATTACTCGATATTTTCTTTTTATTTCGGATCCCCAATCTCCGAGCAGTGTCTTTTATTTTCGAATTTTGGTTCATCTTTAATTCTCCTGATCCTTAGAGGTTTCAGTGGACCACTCCACTTCATTCATGAATAAAGGATGGCACACAGATTCGAGCTCTCTTCTTTTTTGCTCTCTCCATATCGAAGAGTAGCTGCCATTTACAAAAGTTAGCAAAATTAAAGTAAAGGTGATTTTTTTCATCTCTGCTCATTAAAAGTTTTTCAGGAAATCTTCAAGCACAGAAATGTTTTTGTGGTTCCGGAAACAGGTGCCTCGATTTCCCCCGTTTTTATTGAGGACATTATTTCTAAGACTGCGGGGTTGTGGAGTGGGATTATTTTGAGGTGAAGGGGTCGGAGTCAGAATCGAAGGCTCTGAAATTCTTAGAGTTGAAGTCGGTCATTTTTCGTCCAAGTCAACAGTCTTAATTATTTCAAATAAAAATTATTTATAAAATACTATTTCCTTCAGCTATTTTAATACACTAAAAAAATGTAGGGTGTGCAACGTGCAATTATATTCACACGCAAGCAAATATGCTTTTAAAACTTATGATTTTGTGGCTGGAATTTTAATTTAATAACTATTTAGCTAAAATGAGAATCATTTGAACATGCACTGGAAATTGGACTATATATATATATATATATATATATATATATATATATATATATATATATATATATATATATATATATATATATACCTTTTTAGTTTAATTTTATTTAGAAATATTTTTTTTAAAGTTATCGTGATTTTCACACATAAAGAAATTTACGAGATACTGGTCAACGTTGGAAAAAAAAAAAAAAACTAAAACGTGCCCATTAGCAGTTACGTTTCTAAAATTTATTTCTCACTTATGACTGTTTTTAACTGGATAATATTTAGGTTTGCATGAGTGTCATTTTACTCAGCAGTGGAAGACATTCAAGTAACGTAATGAGCCATGAACCTATCTTTTAACCATACTTCGTAAAAAACAGAAAAGGAAAAAATAATAGCTTTTCAGTAAATCGCCTTTTTGAAACTTAGTGGCCCTAAAACGTAGGAACTGCATTTTAACAAATAAAAAACAAATGTTGTTTGCGATCAACGAGTGATTGTAGGAGAGTGGTTAAATAGTGAAATCCCGTTACATCGACTACCAATATAACGAAATTCCCGTTTCAACGAAATTCCTGTTACAGCGAACAAAATTTGATCATTTGAAGTTCTTTGTAACGGGATTTAACTGTATATTTGTTAGAACTTGCTGACTACTCAGAATCAAATCGTGATACGATAATTTACTGAAGGAAAACATAATTTAGGCAAAATGAAAAACGTATAAACACCATTGCAACAATTCTAGTTTATAACATATTTTAAACAGATGCTTCTTTCAATTGGCAAAATTACACTTTACTTGCAAGAAAAGGGATATTTTCAAAGCAGTTTTTATATTTTAAGGTCCTTACCAAGTCACTCAAGGTAGTAAATAGTTCTTTTATCACATACAGAGCAAATTAATGTCCAATTTAAAAATGAAACAACTTAATGAATGTGAATCATAAATAGAGCAAACAGGATTTTCGCATTAACCTAAACATGTAACAGACAAATGTTCTCTGAAAAAGAAAGTCTCAGGGAGAATTATAACTTCTTTTGTCTTCAAAAATGAGTTGCATAACACGTTCAAAGAAGCTGTATTCTAAAGTAAAACATAATCAAAAATGGTTTGTGCTAAAATATGATTAAAATGAGAAATGTATATATATAAAGCACAAATTTTCAAGAAAATACTACAAATAACTATTTAGAGGCTACGAAAAAAGATGAACTGTTCAAGTACAGCTATCGCGTTGTTTGCACTGATTAGCAGTTATAGCACTGATTAAGGATTTTCAGTGTAGCATTGAAATGACATTTTGCAGTATTTTTCTTGACAATATATTCTTTATTTGCCTTGCTTCTTCATTTAAATCAAAGTATAAATTGTATAGCTCGTCTTAATATTTCTTAGCATATGCAAATTTGAAACTGTGAAATTTTATTCCATCCAAAATATAAAATCATATGCTTTTTGTACTAAATTTAAATTAGTAAAAGTAGTGAAACTTTTAAACTAAGTCAAACTAGAAAAGCGAATGGTATTATTACACAAAAGAAATTTATGTAAACTTAACTATAGTTAATGACACATTATCCATGAGAGATATTTAAAATTGTGATGCGTTAAACACGGCATATGTGCATTATAACAGACGCACATATGCCATCTTGAAAACAATCGTATAATATTTATGTAATATAAAAGAAAATTGAGCTATCAAAACTTTAAATCTCTAAAGTATTTAAAGTCTTTGATCGCGCTATTTCTAATACATTCGATTTTTTTTTAATGAAAGCATTTACACAATTAAGTACACCGTATACTGAATTATACTTCGTTTAAGTATTAAACAACACCTGTATGGTGTGATTCAGTGCAGAGAACATTTTTACAAATATATATATTTACGTATGCTTTTTGAATTATAACACAACAATTATATACACAACGAATATTTTTAACAAACATTCCAATGAACGAAAAAATAAATAATTAATTTCGTACAAAGCATATCGTATGGCCCATAGAAATATTTTTCATCATTAGCACTTGATTTAAAATATCAAAGTTAATACCTTTCGTAAGTAAAATTACCCATTCGAATCCATTAAGTACTTTTTAAATCAAATACAAACCCAAACCTTGTAGCATCGTTTTTAATTTTAAGAGTTGAATATATTTGCCTGTGAAAACTTCGCCTATTTTTTCAATATATATGTATATAAAAATTTAAAAATAAAATAAATTAAATTAAAAAAACGGTTTTTTTCCCCAAGTCTTGTAATTTTTCAAACATGAATAATTATAAGCTGTTATGTTTATTTATTTATATCATTAACTATTTATTTTTGTTTACTTCAGTAGATTAAGAAACTGATGAACCTTTTTGTTGCTATAATTGATTCGTCTATTTTATATTTTCTTCTACTGGCATATTTTAATTCACAATTCACACAATAACTTATTTTACAAATTATACTTAGTTAAAAGAAATCGATAGTAATAGCCTATTTCTTGAACCTGGATGAAACAAGAGTCTGCATGAATTGTCTACAAGTTAGCCCGTACCTATTAACACGTGTGTCCTACTATTTCAGTTGTAAAACTATGTATTATTGTATCAATTCTAATCAAAGCAGACAAAGCTGTTGCTCGAAATTTTGCAGAAAATATTTTCTGCACATGACAGCTTTTTTTTGTGAGCAATCACGATTGCATATTGCTTTCATTTGACTGTTTTGAGGTCCTATCATTTTATTTTCCCGCCGTCACCCTCCGCACCATCACCGTTGACCGGCTCCTCCCGATGCTGCTCCTATAGCAAAAGCCGTCTCCAGGTTGCATCCATATCCTACACGCGCGCGCGTACATACACACACACAAACACATACACACACTCAAACACATACACAAACACAAACACATACACACATTCAATCACATACACACACACGCATACATACACGCACGTTCACTTACACACACACACAAACACATACACACACAGGCATACATACAGACACCTACACATACATACAGACACCTACACATACACACACACCTACACACCCATGCCTGCACACAGACACAAACACATATGCCTACACGCACATACACATTCCCTCCACACACACAAACACTCATATACACAACTACCCGCACACTCATACCTGCACACAGACATAAACACACATGTCTACACACACATACACATACCCCGACACACAAACACACATACCCACCCCCAGACACACATAAACACACACGCCTACATACACACACTCGTGATTGCGAAAAACATAATTTGAATTCAAGAGGTCAAAATTCAATTTTTTTTTTAATTTTGATGATGGATACATAAGGAAAATATTAGTAATTATCAGAGTGCAGTTCACGAACATGAGATATGCGATATGTGCAACATGAAAACTAGATGTGTTCCCAATAAATTGTATTATTTCAACTGAGAGTTATTAAATGGCTAAAGATAATAAAAAATAAGAATTGAAATGTATTTGAAGCTTGGACTTTTTCGTGCCTTTTTCTCCATTGTGCAATCTAACGTATATGTAATTTCTATATTGAAAATGTGTCAACCATTATTATTTTTTGATAATATATTCTTATCGAAAGAAGTATCCACGAGCAAAATTATTATTATTATCCCTAAAAGAACTGTATAAGACAATCTAAATCAAATGCGCTCTACATTCAAATTATGTTTCAAATCTCGCATTGAAATATGTCAATTTACTTCTCAGCAAAAAAGTCCATTTCCTAAAAATGCTGATGCTAAACATCCGGGGACAAAGACGAAAAAGAATTGTTCTGTCATAGAATCCATATTCAACTTGAAGATATCCAATTTTACTAGAGTTCTGAATAGTAAGCGGCTGGAAAAAATCCCATAATCCCCAGCGCCCTCTATCGACCACGATTGCAGCGGAGTGGGGTTGAAACGATGCCGCAGACTTCATGAAGATCTCAGATTCGAAGGTTGTGTGATTTCTGAGAGCTTCGAATTCGAACAACGTGTTTGAAACTGTGCCAAAACTTGGCGTTGATTTATTCCGCAGAAAGTTTCCAAGTTTATAAAGTTTGTCTTAAAGAAAAAACTTTAACATTTAAGTGAAAGTGTCTGCAGATGTCGTGATTCAAAATCATCTTACGTGAATTGTATTTACAAGAAATTACGCTTTATAATATCACAGTGGATTTCAAGAAAGTTTTAATCAACAGGTTTTCCAACAATCATCAAATATTTGGAAAGCGTTACAATACTTGAGATTGGGGTACAACTAAACATAAAACTACTATTCAAAACTTGTGAAATTTACAGATATAAACGGTTTTTTGCTGTTTAATTAAAGTCTTTCGCAAACCGATTTCTCAAAAAAAAAGAAAAGAAAAGAAAATGGTTCGCTGTTGTGAAAATTATTTTTAAGCAGCACTAGTTGCATAATAAACATATTGGTTGAAGTATCAGTAATAATAAACTTCATTCAAAAAAGAAATAATTAAGCATTTGAAATAAATTTATACTAATTGATTTATGAAAATAAGAACACATTGCAAAATTCATGCTTAGAAGAGATTTATATGTATATACTTTAAAGAAAAACACATTAACTAACCGCTGCACTTCAAACAATTGCGTTATTTGAAATACTTCAGCAAAATTACGCACTTTAATGTACAAGAAAGTAAAAATGTGTGGCATTATCATTTAAATTTGTCTGTATCATATTGAAGTTACAAAACGTTTTACCGGGTTTCAGTGCTTTGGATTCATTTATTTTATAATGTTTTGAACTATTTTAAAATTTACACAACTTCTCAAAAAACTTATCAGTTCTTCATGAAAACTCAACATTGATTAAACATTTTTAAAAATAAATAAAAAAAGAACTAAATGGAAATGACAACGTGGAATGTTCTGATATTATTTGGACTTTTTTGCATCTGGATCAATATAGGTAAGTAAGATATGTTACTTAAAAATCTATTATGAAATTTACAGCTTCTATCATTAAAGTTTTCGGGTCAAATAACTTCTGTGCAAATCAAATAAACGAATAGGAAAAATATTTTTGCAGTACGGGAAATTGTTTTTAGACTGTTTTCATTTAATGTATTACATTTTATGCGTTAATGTTAAACTAAAAATTATTCTTAAAATGTTTGGTCAACTTAGTTAGGTAACACTATTTAATACGACTAGGAAAATCACAGTAACTTATATATTTTGTACATCAGTAACATCAGGCTTTAAAAGAAATGAGACGACATGTAAAGCTCAGATAATTGCTTTTTAATCTTTTTATTAAAATAGACAAGCATATGAACAGTCAGTAGTCAATTCCTGGTTTACAACACAGAAGCTTGCGATCAATTACTACAATTAAATTCAGAGAGAAAAAAATCAAGAAGAGCAAAGTTACTTATAGAATAAATATATATATTTTTAAACTATATTATTACATACATCCTCATTAAATATTAATGCATTTTCAATACTTACATATCACATTTAATATATTAAAAATACATATTTTTATAAATACTTATTAATGAAATATATCATTCTAAAAAGTAAGCATCATGTTAAGTGATTGCAATACAGGACCAAAAATTCAATGCCGGTATTCGGTATTTTTTTATAAAAAGGATACCGATATAACGGTAGTAGAATTTTTTCAAAAAATAGATAAAAAAATTTTAAAAAGGTTCGTGTATCGCTTCTCTTTTTTTTTGATATTCTATTAATTTGTGTTTTTGAAGCCAGCTTTTTTCATCAATAGATTGATTTTGGAACTATCTCATCGGAAATGAAATAAGATTTAGATACATCAAAGTAGATATCTAACAAGAAAAAATAAATCTTATAAGCAAAAAAAAAAAAAAAATTAATATTTTCAGCTAATACCGAAAAGACTGGTATTGGGCGACTTCATGGAAAACGGTAATTTTGTTCCGCACTTGACGCTTCAGACTTTTAATTAAAAATAATAAATTAAGTTTAAAAGGATAATGAACAATGTTTTTTGCTTAAGAAATCACAAATGTATGTGTCACATCTTGAGCAAATATTTTTGTCATTATCCTTTAAAATTATTATTTTTTTAATAAACTATAGGAACCATAACCATCACGTGCGGGACAAAATTAGTTTTCAGTGGAATGGCCCTGTACTTTTCTTTTTCAACGGTTTAAATCATTATTTTTCAACAAATGAGACATGCTTACTTTACGTTGGAACCTTTGCTTTCAAACAATTTATTTCATCATTGCTATATTAATAGAGCAAAATTATTTACTACATATAACGAACAACAAGAGGTTGACTTTGGATGTCCCGCACGTGATGCATACAAATAAATTAAATTTTAAGTAACAATGTTATTTAATGCATCTAATACTCTCTCAGGACTATCTTTGTATCAAATTTAAAAATTAAAAAATGCGCTTACTTCCGTGTATGTAAAATATTAAGATCTATAGCAAAATGCTGGTGAAAATATCGAGACGGATTGTCTCGCACTTGACGGTGGAATGACGCAATTTCATCTCAGCAAGTACTGGTTTTAACAAAATTGCAAAATAGAAATGAAACACCGGCATTCGGTATACAGATATTGCAATCACTAATAGTTTTACGTGTTTTTTTTTTTTTTCTAAACGCTACAGTTTATTTTCGATTTTATATTTTAAAATGCGATTTTCTTCAAATGTGTATAGGTATGAAAATCAATTTTGAGACCTTACTTAACGTTTCAAGATATATTAGAGTGTATGATTTTACAAATATTCATGTTTATTCTCTGAAAAGCAATAACTTGTGAGTCTTCATTAATTCTCTCTCAGATTTATAATACGTAATTTTGCCCTTTAATGATTTTGCTGCCAAGTAATTTCTCTTGTAAAAGTGTGAAAAAAAAAAAAAAGTTGGATTAAGCGTAGCTTTTGAACCTTAAAGAACACATAGGAACTTACATAATATTCTTAAGAAAATAATAATATTGACTTGTAATGAAGTGCAAAGATTGTGCGAAATGTGAATATATGCGTGCGTATTAATATGAATTTGTTGAATTTTTATATTTATACCATTATTATAAATGTTTATTATACTTTAAATCGTGAATATTGTTTGTGTAGTTGAAACTATGACGCAACCCATATTTGTTTAAACCGAAGTACCCGACACGACGGCTCCTGGCGAACACAAAATATTGAACGCAATAGTTAGAGCAGAAACCTAAGACATTGTGAAAACTACGCAGATCCTAATCACATCATTACGACGCTACCAAGTTAATTTTGTCGCAACTATAGAATCCGTTTTCTTTTTTTATGTGGAAGTATTATATTTGCAGCGGCTTTCGTGCATTGATATTCGTTATAGTCATAATTAGTTTAAATATATGCACACATGTTTGTAATGCTTTATGGCAGAAATCATATGATTATTTTTTTTTAATACTTTATATTAGTATCTAGCGTAATTGCACTACGTTATGAGTTCTAATGCATTTCATCGTGAAAAAAAAAAACTAAGCAATAATTATCTTCTTTTAAACGAATGAAATTAGGAAACATTGTTCTAAAAATTTAAAAAACTAAGATTGAAGCAAATAGCTACGTATTTTAAACAAATGGAATGAAGTGATTATTTTTTTAAAAGCTAGATCCGGGATCGACTACCTGTTTAGTAGTTAAGTGCAATTTTTCCCAGATGTGGTATATTTAAAAGAGCCATATAATATTACCTGCACCTTTAATATTACAAAAAAGAAAAAAAAATCTGCTTTTAGAAATGTAGTTTCCAAAAAAAAAAAAACAATTATGAGTCAATGTTACTTCTTATCGATTGAATCAAAAATTTGGCGGGCGACATGCAGCCCATGTGTGAAAAGTTCGGCATCGATACGAATTCGTCGTTCGCCTGTTGTGGATCGAACATTAGTCTGCTACGCATATACATTTTTTTATATTTTTCTCTTACTGATGGCAGTAAAAATATTTTGTGTGAAAATTAATTCAAAAACTACTTTTCAATAAACTTATTATTTTCACAATGATCTTTTGATATTTTATATTTAGCAGGGGTATAAATAGAAAGAAATGTCGAAATAATGCAGATTTGTTTCAGTCTGTTATCGTGTCCTATTGTTGTTCAAATTAGTCATATTAAATATTTTGCTATACCTAATTTCTGCATATCTTTCAATGCATAACACAATTTGAAAAAAAAAAAAAAAATAGTAAAAAAAATTTTAAGTCAATAATGTCATTTTCCGCGGTTTAATGGTCCATTACAATGAAAGTGCTTCAAAACATTTATATTTTACGTAGTTAATCTTTTACGGTAAAAAAAAAAAAAATCATATAAAAATTTTCAAAAACTAGCAACAAACTATTTTATTGCAAGCAATAAACAAGACGTAAAAATTTATTCGTAAAATTTTATATATTTTCAAATAATCAAGCTTATTCAATAAAGCAGAAGTACAATAGATGGCAAGAAATGCAAAAGAATACAAAATTAATAAGTTGTAGTTACTACTCTTCACCTTCCCACGACAGTAAGTTTTCTTGACTGCACCAAGTCAGGTTCCTTTTTTTTTTTTTTTGATTATCAGGTTAATAGTAAAATTAATTCTCCTGATATCAATTAAAACCCGTTTTAAAAAAACATATGCAGAAATGTAAGTACCTATTTCTTAAAGAAAGTCACAAGCGCTGAAAATATCATGAATAGTCTGAAAAAAGTGTTATGTTTTGCAAAATGAACACTCCAAATATTTAATGATCATTATTTAACTATTTTCAACATTTCTTCGCTTCAGTTCCTTGAACTTTTACGTGAATTTTAATTAAGGGAACATTTTATCAATTGAAATCCATTATGTAATGCGAGACATAAATTTCCTTCAGGCAAGCCAAAGTTTTAATTAAAAAAGTAATTATTCAGCGAGCTTTCATTCCGCTTTTATTTATAATTTGTTTTCAAAGTAAAGGTTTTGATTTAGCAAAAAATTGATATAAATTTGACGCGTGAAACGGTTTTTATTAATGAAAAGAGGAAAGAACCTGAACAGATTTAATTACATTTGCTTTTAAGTTTTCAATTTTACCTTATTGCACGACTGTTAATAAATGGGTTTATGCCCGAAATTCTTCAGTTATTATGAGAAAAGTTTAATTATTTCGCCTTGTATACGTTTTTCTTTTTTGTAAAATATTTTGAAAAATACGTAATTAAATTGATTTAGAAACGCAAAATTTTACCCGAGAAATTTAATGATTTTGTTATTTCCTTTTATTGCGTTTTTACAAGAAAAAATTGGTAATTGCATAATAAAAAAAGACAAACACTGAGTCTTAATAAACGTGACGCATTGCTGTAATTGCTTTAGCTGATTTTGAATAAATTATTATTAATGGAAATTTTGTCATTATGCTTTTAACACACTTCACTCGTTCAACCCTTTTTTGTTTCGTTGGATTTTGAGTTAATTCAAAATAAAAATTGAATTTAAATCCTAAGAAATCTTGTATGTGTGAATGTGGTAATGTTTTCATAAAGAAACTAATAATTTATTTCTACTAGTGTAGCACCAATTTGATATAAAGTTGCATACTGTGTTTTCTCTGTGCTCCGGTAATCAAGTAATATAATTTCTATAATAACAAGCTTTTTTTGCATTAAAATTCTGTCTAAATTTCCAGTTCATTCAATCTTCAATAACTATTTCTTTTTTTTTTGACGCTATGAGATCAGTGAACTGGAAAAAAAAATATGTTCTCGTTACTCAAGTCATCCATAGCAAAGCTTCTGTTCGACTAGCGCGTTCGACAGTTAACCGAAAGATTTGTGTTTCAAATCCACCCTGGAGAATGATGTGTTTTTTAATATTGAAAAAAAAAAAAAAAAAAAAAAAAAAAAAAAAAAACGAGCTGATGTGTGCATTACAAGACTTCCTTTTACTCAAATTTAAAGTCATTTCCCCATTACTGGCAATTTTAATGTGATTCAATAGTTTACTCTCTAAATATCATTAACAGTGGCCATATTGAAACAGAATTAAAAACAAAATCGCCAAATTTGTCGCCAAGTTGGCAACCATAGGACTGTAGATACATCGCCAAATGCCCGCCAAAGGATAACAGCACTTGAGTTTGCATCGAAATTAACAATGAGTTTCCCCCCAAAAGGGGCAAAAGACCCATTTAAAAACACCTGAATGAGACCAAAAGAGGAGGTGTACAACTAAACCCCACTAGGAGTCTACGTACCAAATTTCCACATTTTAGGACTTACCGTTCTTGAGTTATGCGACATACATACACACATCCGCACATACATACATACGTACATACAGACGTCACGAGAAAATTCGGTGTAATTAACTCGGGAATCGTCATTATGGATATTTCGCGTGTCTATACGCTCTTAGGCACCTATCCACGTGTGGTCGAGTCGAAAAAAAAAATAATATTCATTCGGGAGTGAGTAAAATGGAAATTAGGGTCGATTTTTGAGAGAAAATTTTTTCGCGAATACACTACTTCCTTTTTTGTAAAAGGGAGTAAAAATGGTAGACGCATTACTGGCAGAGAGGACCTATGCTTTTGATGAAAAACATAAACTTATAATGTTGAAGCTGATAATGTTAAATTGCTGATTTCACTTGTATTAACTGAAATTTAATCCAATTTGTTGATTCGATATCCTTTTAAAATTATAACTTTACGTCATTCAATAAAATCACAGCTTATGTCGGCCAGTTCCACGACTGAACCATTTGTTTTCTTATACCTTGTGAAGTCCAGCTGTAACGGAAGGACAGTTAAAAAAAGAAAAAAAAAAAAAAAAAAAAACGATGCATTTCTGTCTGTAAGCATAAAAAAATATATTTTTTTTTTTCAAAAAATGATGCATAAACTTTTATACGCATTATAGTAAGTTGCTAAATAAGCCAAAACCGAGAATATTTTCTTAGTAACTTAGTTTTTTAAAATCAAATTTAACGAGCTGATGTGTGCATCACATGACTTCCTTTTACACCAATTTAATGCTATTTCCCTATTATTGCAATTTTAATGGGATTCTCTCTCTAACTCTTTAAATATCACTAGCAATGGCCACATTGAAAGCAGATTTAAAAAAAAAAAAAAATCGCCAAATTTTTCGCCAAGTTGGCGACAAAACTTGGCAACCAAAAGACTGGCGATATATCGCCAAGTGACCGCCAAATTATAACACCACTTGAGTTTGCATCGAAATTAACAATGATTTCCCCCCAAAAAGGTGCAAAAGACCCCTTTAGAAACACCCGAATGCAACCAAAATAGGAGGTGCACAACTAGACCCCACTACGAGTCTATGTACCAAATTTCAACTTTCTAGGACTTACCATTTTTGAGTTATGCGAGATACATACGCACATACGCACATACGCACATACGCACATACATACAGACGTCACGAGAAAAGTCGTTGTAATTACCTCGGTGATGGTCAAAATGGATATTTCGCGTGTCTATACATTCTTAGGCACTTTTCCGCATGTGGTCGAATCGAAAAAAAACTCAACATTCATTTGGGGGTGAGCAAAATGGAAATTAAGGGCGATTTTTGAGTGAAAATTTTTTCGCGAATACAATACTTCCTTTTTTGTAAAAGGAAGTAAAAAACGGTAACGGAAGGACATTTTTGTGACATGATTTTCACGCTATCATGTTCTCCCCAAAAGTTCAGCTAAACTATAAAAGGAAAATTTCTATTAAAATTAGAGCACATACAGGAGTGTTCAGTCATTGCAATTCCACCTCTAGTTTTAAAAGATAATTATTTTAAGCATATACATTATGTATTTGTTAAGGATAACGGAAAGACAAGAAGTCCAAAACAGTTAAAATTGGAAAATTTCAATTTACAAATTCAATTACAATTCAGCTAATCAGCAGTATGGAACAATGATATCTAATGCCTGAGCCATCTGTTACAATTCTGAATTCTTTAAATACTCAATAATATTGTCATAATCCACAGAACATTTATCTTCTTTCTCAGCAAACACGAAAATCATTCCCACATTATTATGCATTCCCAAACAAGTTATTTCTATTCCTTCATCTTCATATGAAGTAATGTCCAAAACTGCTCTTTCTTAATTTCTTTCCCTTCGATTCAGCTAACAAAACTTGTCCAACGTTAAAGAATCTTTTGGCATATTCTTATGATTTGGTGTTTTTGATTCAGCAGTATCTTCATTTTAACCAATATTTATAACAGAGTCTGTTGACTTTGAAACGAAATCTCGTTCGATTTGTTGAAGTACTTACTATATTCAATAACATAACTTGTTACATGATTCAAATACTGCATATTGTGTGTGCCAGGGTGAGAATGGATCTTTTTAGATCATTTTTTCTCCATATTTTTGAAAGTTGATCTTTGAATTTACTGATCTCTTCGCAGTACGTTCAATGGTTAAACCAATGCTCTGAACAGTCCTTTTTTGTGGCTTGTGGCAACAAATATAAAAGCAATTTCAATGTAGTATTTTTCCAAAATAAATATTAAGTTTATGAGCAACTCTTTTTGCTTAAATTGGCTTGTCATATCACAAACATGTCATACCAAATTAATTTTCACATGCTTAGGAACTTTTAAGTGCAGCTTTCATGTTTTTTATCATTTTCAATAGAAGAAATAAAATCATAAAACATTTTTTTTAAGTTAAAAAAAAAACAAACAAATATTTTTTAAATAAAAACATTCACAGTTTTTCCACAAATATTACTTATATATGTTTTAAATGTGACTACTAACTTTAAAAAATAGTTTGTTTTGTAATAGCATTGTAAAATTTTACCCTGTATCAGCTTATAGTTAAAATAGTTTAAAGCATTATATCAATAAGAATTCCTCTGAATTTCCTCTGAAGACAGTTTCATAGTATTTTTCACGGTTTTACACGTTTAATTTGTTTGTAAATTGGCAATGTCTGATTGCAGAGCAAAACAAAAAAAAAAAAAAAAAAAAAAAAAAACAAATATTTACGTCCTTAAACGGCATTATTGTTATTGACCATACGTTTAATAGATGTATAACTGTGCTTCAAAAATACGCATTTAAAAAATATTACTTCCAACGCACGTCATTGAGTATACGCAAATTTTTTTCTTCAAGTTATTGAAAATTAACGGTTATTTTACAGTCATACAAGGAACTAGTTACAGACTTCTTCTTAATGTTCTACAGCAGCAGCTTAAAGCATTATATCAATAAGAATTCAACGAAATTTAAAACGCGCACAAATGACTTTGTTAAGGAAATACTCAAATATGGTTTCACATGAAGATTCAAATAATGGAGAATCCCATTTCTATACATCGAATTAAGAAGACTTTTCAATATATTGTGTTGAAAGCGGGTTTTAGAGGAGTCAATACATTGTGAAATCCGAGAATAGAATAAACACCTTGCTGAGCCAGAACCGTAACCACATACCACATCGAATGAATTGCGTATGCTAAAGAGGAGGTATGTGTTTTATTGCGGAAAACTTAACACCAGCGCTGCAGGGTTGAAGTCAGGTGATTCCAACTCCTTGCTTTTTTTTTTAATTTCCAGTCCTCTTTAAGGGGGACCGAGACACAAAAATCTTCAATTTTTGCAATTTTCTTATCATTTGAAAAAAAATTCTATTTTTTCTGCTTAAAAGGACGCTGGAATCTTGTTTCTATCTTAATTAGAACGAAATATATAATTATCTATGTTGCCTGCTTTTACTTAGTACTATGTTTAACGTTAAAACTTTAAACGCGTTTTTCTCCATGATGCAATTTTTCTCTATTTTTTGCACTCAAACTCTTATAAGTCAAGAACTGATAAAGTATTGAAATTTGGTGCATTTCTTTTTCAAACAGTTTACTTTAGTTTTTATTCGGCGAATATGAAAAATTCGTTTTTTGCAAAAAATATGATTTTTTTTTTTTTAAAGTATCTTCGAATTTTTCGAAAATTTTCTTCAACTATATTTTATTTTTTATTGAATAAATATTTTGGAAATCGCAGAATATAAATTAAAACTTAGATAAATGTGCATAGTTTTTTGAAAAACAATTGAAAATTGACCAACAATATTTTGAGTTTTAGCAATGTAAAGTAACCCTTTAAAAAAATAAAAATATTTAAATGAAAAATGTTTTTAAAAAATATTTATGTTTTGATTTTGCTTATTAAACAGATGTTGAATCAGTGCAAAAAATTTCAAAACTCCAAACTGTTTAATAAAAGTTTTTTAAAAATGTGTCCCGCACTCGATTAAATATTTTTAAAAAACTTACAACCGATCTGTTCGATTGCATGTTCGAAGACATACTAATAAGAAAATGATTGCCATTGGCGGTAACCAACTGGCTTGATAATTTATTTAAATACCTAAAATTGTTTTTCGCTGACCCGCTAACTTGCTTTTTTTGTAACTTTCTTTAGTTTATATAGTTTTGCTGATCAGTTTTCAAAGTTAATATGCAGTTTTTGAACTTCAAGTATCACTTAAAAATAATAATAATATCTTTTTTACTTCGATCTCGGTTATAAAATATTAAAAGACATGTATCCCTAAAAGCACAATCAGTGATTAAAATATAAAGAAAAAAGATGCAATGTTATTGGAAAGAAGAAAACGGTCATTTAAATATATTTAAACAATTATTCGATCCAATAAATATAATAAATGTTTTTTCATTCTAAAGAGTATTTCTGTCACTAAAAAGTATTAATTAAAATAAGAATAGGACTTCCTCAGTACAACCCTCAATAATTACAGTTAACTTTAATATTTTTATATTTAGGTTAATGCTAAAGCAGCCAATAAAATTTAAATTAAAAATTAAGAAAGAAATGCAGGCAGTGTAGTAAAAGCTTCTCGTACAAAACTAAATATTGTTCCGCCACATTTTGTTCAAAATTTATCCCAGACGCATATGTAATATTTTTTCCTATTTTTGTTGATTTTTTGCACCTGTTCTCTGAGTAAAAATTTATCAGCGAATTATATAAGAATTATAATGTATGTATATTTTTTGTAAACTGTTCAAATAACTAAGGGTGTCACCCTCTTCCCACCAAGCTTGTCACCTTGGGTAGAAAATCCCCTTGCAAAAAATATTTATTTACCACTCACGAAAGTTTTTTCCCTCCAAATTTACATCTTAAGGAAGAAAAACTTGATCCGCCATTGATTTCACAGTCAATATCCTTTACAGAAGAACGTGATACAGCTGTGCACTGCTGTCTGAAACGTATGCGCAAAAAAGCGGAATTTTTTGAGCAATCACGATTGCTTATTGCTTTCATTTGACTGTTTTTGGCGTCCTATCATTTTATTTTCCCACCGCCCGCCACCCTCCGCACCATCACCGTCAACCGGCTCCTCACAATGCTGCTCCTATTGCGAAAACCGTCTCCAGGTTACATCCATGTCCTACACACACGCGCATACATGCACAACCACACACACACAAGTACACACACATACACGCACACACAAACACATACACACACGCATACATACAGACACCTACACACACAAAAAAAACATACTCTCACACACATACACACAACTATCCACACATTGATGCCTGCACACAAACACACATGCCTACACACACATACACATACCCCCCGCACGCACATTCATACACACAACTACCCACACATTTATGCCAGCACACAGACACAAACACACATGTCTACACGCACATACACATACCCCTACACACAAACACACCAACCCCCCACACACAAACACACGCCTACATACACACACTCGTGATTGCGAAAAAACATAATTTGAATTCAAGATGCCAAAAATTCAAATTAATTTTTTCTACCTGTGCTCTCTGGGAAGGTAAGAAATTGAAGGAGGAAATGCCTTTAAGAAGGTCAAAATTTTCAACACAGCCTGTTCATAACAAAATATTAAAAGTTGTCCACTGCTAATTGTGAAAGAATTAAGAAGTATAATGTGCCGTTCAATTTTGAGCTCATCTTGTTTGCTCGTAATCCTAAAAAATCCTAACTAATAATAAAGCTGAAAGTATGTGTCTCTGGATCCCTGTCTCTCTGTCTGAATGTGTTGCGCGCACAGCGCCTAGACCGTTCGACCGATTTTCATGAAATTAATCACAAAATTAATTGTTATCATAGGAGTGAGCATCTAGAAGCGATTTTTTAAAAATCGATTTTGTTCTTTTTCTATTTCAATTTTAAGAACATTTTACCGAGGAAATTATCATAAGGTTGACCTGTAAATCATCACATCGACGCGTAAATTATCATAACGTGGACGAGCAAATCACCATAGCATGAGCGAGCAAATGAAGCAAGAAATTCATCATCCATAATTTGTGAATACACAAGCGTACCAAATGACCTTTCAATTCTCTACTACGGGCAAAGCCATGCGGGTACCGCTAGTCAATAATAAATGCCATTAATAATGTCACTCTATCACTTTACTCCTCAAGAACTAGTAAGCGCAAACTTTCGGGCGTGTTGGTAATAAAGTTCATTTTTCCTGTCACTTCTGTTTCTTCCAAGAGTACGATATTTTTTCACAATCAATTTTCACAATCAATTTTCATAATCGAAGAGATTTATGCAGCTGTGCCCTATCTGAATCGTATGCTATAAACGTATGACAAGCTAAAATTTTACTACATTACTACTTAGTACATGGAAGACGGCTTTCTACTTCTCATATCTAGTTCATTCAATGAAAAATGGAAAACTTGCTTATCTCTAATGGATTTTCTTGAAAGTGAAACTTCTAAAAGCTTTTCCTTTAATATTCATTGAAATAAAAACATGATATTTGATGTTTTTCTTCTTCAATTTCCCTTTTTAATCCGAAAACACAATCATGATTTCGCTTTATCAAAGCAATCTCAATATATATTTTTTCCTAAAAGGTAACTTCATTTTCCTTCTCAATTAATTATTTATAATAAATAATGCTTTTTTTTTTACATAAAATGCTTTTCTAAGTAATATATTCTTAAAGAATTTTTATTGCTGTAGAGAAAGTACGATTTTTCTTATTAAAAAGAATAACTTTAAACACAAAATTCAAATATAAAGTAAACGCATTTTCAATTTTTCTAACAATGATTTCTTACGATTATACTTAATAATAAAACTACAGAAAAGAAAAAATGCAAAAAAGAATTACAAACATCATTAGATTTTAAAAAAATGCAGTAAATCCCAGTAAATTAGGAATCCGATTTCAGGTGTATTTATTTAAGGAGTTTTATTAAAATTATAAAATTTATATATAAATTATATCCCGGTTAACTAGTTGAATATATTTATATACTTCAAAGCTAAACAAACATAAGTCACATTATTGATTCTTCGCAGGAGAGCGTTAAAATGTGTGTCTGGTAGATGAAAAGGCTGGAACTCGCGCTCTTATAAAATGGAAAATAGTTAAAAATCTTTTTTTTTTTCATGGAACTACGTTGTTATGGCCTCAATACGGATTAGGATTCCACATATAATGCCGTCATTCCTGAAAATGGCCCGCTTTTGACTTACATTATCCTGGCCCTCAGGTGCTGATTAATCTTCTGCATCAATGATATTTAAAGAAGATTCACTTTTTAAATATGTCTAACTGAAATTTCAATTATTGATAGTGCTTTGTGAAATTTTTTCCTCAGTAACTGTCTTGTTAGGCAAACTAGAAATATATGAAAACGACATTTTACAAGTAAAAAACATAATTTTTAAGTTGCTTATTTTCTTATTTTCATGGACTATTAAAAATAAATAAATTTCTAACATATACCTGAAGATGTATCTCTATTGCTAAATATTCAACGAATGAAAATAATCCAAAATTTCGAAAACAAGGGGAAAAAAATCAAGCAGTCTCATGTTTCATATTTTCAAAACCTCTAGCAAATATTACAAGAAGTTTCACGAAAAGAGCAGGATTTTCATTAAACTAAGTTTCACTAGACTTTCGCTGAAACTGAACTGCACCAAGAAAAGAAAGTCATATCGAAAGAACTTACAATCTTTTCATTTTTGTCGAAAAGTCAATAGAGCACAATGAGAAGAAAAAGTACAGCGAACAGTAACTAAAATATAACTTTTTTTCTTGCCGTATAGCAACTAGTATTGTAAAGTTTGTAGTTTGTAATATATAGAAGCAATTATAGATCCATGCTTCGTATATTTTTTATTTTTTTTATTTTTAATTCACTTCTTTTTATCGTCTGGATAGTATTTTTTTTCCTATAATTGCATTTTTTTTTAAATTTAGATTATTATTTTCTTTTTAAGTAGTGTAATTCAGATTTAAATCTCATCACAAAAAAAAGAAGAAAAAAACAAGAAAAAAATTAATTTGAACTTTGACAACTTGAATTCAAATTATGTTTTTCACAATCACGAGTGTTTTTAAGTAGGCGTGTGTGTCTGTGTGTGTGAGGGGGGATATGTGTGTTTGTGTGTAGGGGTATGTGTATGTGTGTAGGCATGTGTGTTTGTGTCTGTGTGCAGGCATAAGTGTGTGGGTAGTTGTGTGTATAATTGTGTGTGGGGGGGGGTTATATGTATGTGTGTAGGCATATGTGTTTGTGTCTGTGTGGGTAGTTGTGTGTGAGTTTGTGCATGTGCGTAGGTGTATGTATGTGTGTGTTTGTGTATGTATGTATGTGTGTGTGTGTGCGTATGTGTGTAGTTGTGTATGCATGCGCGTGTGTGTAGGATATGGATGCAACCTGGAGCCGACTTTCGCTATAGGAGCAGCATCGTGAGGAGCCGGTCGACGGTGATGCTGCAGAGGGTGCTGGCAGGAAAATAAAATGATAGCACATCAAAACAGTCAAATGAAAGCAATAAGCAATCGTGATTGCTCAACAAAAAAAAATCTTGATCCGTATCTGCTCATTACTCTCAATAAACAATATGAATAAATAAGTCAATGAAAAATATCAGAACTTCTGCACATATATCGTTTCGTTAACAGTGCAACTTCTATTTTAGAGATTAAGATTTCCATTAAATTCAATATAACTTACTTAATAGTAATAGTGAATGAAATTCCACATTTAAAATAATAGCCAATGATAAAGTAACCCACAACGTGTTTCAACAATGAAACTCGCGCCACGGCATGATAATTTGTTTTGGTAATGTTTAACCATGCAGGAACCAATGCTTTATTGCGACAAGGCTGAACTTGATCCGGTGACTTAACTGTTTTACTGGAAATACTGTTATTTTAGGAGAATAAAGAAACGTAAAAATGGTCAACTATGACCACTATCTACTGGAGTTAATGTTTAAATATCCACTGGAGTGAGGGTTAAACTACCAAATTTAACATAAACTACTCCAAAATATCTCCAAATAGGCAATCGCTGCGTTCAAATGTACATAGAAGCAAATTTTTACCCGTCATACCCATGACGGGCGATTTTCTAGTTTATAATAAGCGATGCTTTTTTGTTTATATAAGAAAAAATGTTTTAGTTATAATACATTCTCAAGGAATTTTTATTGCTGTGGGGAAAACTATTTTTTCTTATTAAAAAAATAAATAAATAAACTTTACGCACAAAATTCGAATATCAAAAAACGCATCTGAAATTTTTTTTACGATGCTTAAATTCTTAATGCTTTAAAAAAATTAAAAATAAGAACAACAAGTATAAAAACAACTTTCCTTCAAGTGCAGATTGAAAGGCCAATTATGTATGAATTTAACGGTTTGAAACTTGCCACTAATTCAAAGTAAAAGTGGACCTAGTGCATAACATGCCACATGAGTGCACTTGAAGTTTATCAAAGAAGATGTATGTCTTACATAGCACGAAAAGGAATTTCGATTTCTGCAATTAAGAAAAGAAATTGCCACCAGGGTGGATGTTTACTCTGCAAAAGTGTGTTACTGTCAATAATGAAGAGTTTAATTAAAAACAATGCAGCAAATGGACAAATGGTTGTTGCATACGATGCAGGTTCAATAAAATCACGATTGAATTTTGATTTTTGAAAGAAAAAAAAAAGAAACAATAATAACAAAAGTCGTCACAACGAAATTTCCGGCGCAGCACAGAAGATGTAATTTTTCGATCCGTATTCATAAAAGACTCCCAACTTTGGAAATTCGAGTAACATTACAAGTAGAGCAAATTAATTGGAATATGGAAAATGTTGTACCTTGCATGCAGTTGTTGGAACAGCAAGATGGTGGTCATATCAAGTCTCATTTGTAAATCAAAATCATTTGTGTTGTTATTGCATGCCCCCATGGTCAGCAGTGCTAGACCAGGTCCATGAGTTTGTTTTACCCTCAAGAAATCCAGCACCGTCTCTGGGTCTTCAGTCAAATCCCTCCTGGAGAGCCTCAGGCACGACAGTATATGGTCAGGCGAAGCCTGCTCAACAGAACATTTGAAACAAGTCTGAAAGATCTTCGACCCCTCCCAAAATTATAAAATCATTTGTTGTGAATAAGAGTGTTGCATATTTTGTTAGTTGGCATTCAGTCTTTCAATATTTACAGTAATACATCTTTTCAGCAGCCTGGTGTAAATTCTTTGCACTTTTTTTTTTTTTTTTTTTGTATTTCAGAATTTCATTCAACTAGGTATACGCATAAAGTTTGGAAATATTTCGTTTAATACCTCCCTTGCTAAATTTTTCAAAGTAAATCTTTTTGAAGTGATAACTTCTTATGGGAGGGTAAACCGATTTGTGACATAACGCGCGTAACGGCGCAACTCTCGTCTGGCATTCCTTTCGTTCGCGCATAAGAACAGAAGCGCGCATGGTCAGGAGAATTTTGTTTCTTTACTCTTTGGCTCAGTTTTAAGCGTTTAAGTGATAGTAGATAAAGTAATGAAACTAACAGAAGATGGATGATCGTCGCAAAATAACGCAATCTCCTAACGATAGGTGAGTTTAATAATCAATATAATACCAATAACATTGTGAACAATATATATTCAAAACCGTATTTTACTTTCAAATTTATTTTCAAAACAAAAACATTTTTGCGATTAGTTATACTAAAAATATCTCGCTTCATTTAGGGTTTTAAACTGTGATAAGGTGTACATATTTTAAAACGAACTTCATCTCCGCAGACTCCGCAACGTGGGGATTGGAGAAGGCCGAGAAAACAAAAATGATAATTAAACATGTTCATCACATAGTAAAATCTAAAATGCTTCATAAATTTGATTGTTTTGTCTGATAAACGAAATATTTAGAAACGAAGGGTCATTT
>NC_072735.1:7640716-7748995 GCF_026930045.1 Uloborus diversus
GATAGTTGAAAATTTATTGAAACAGTTTGCTTAATTCATAGATTTTCACTTGATGTAATCGGAAATTTTACATTTTTTTCGCTTTCCGATAACCAAATTTTGGTTAAGAGATTTAAATTGGCTTTTAAAATATTTAAATAAACAGCATGATTTATTATTTCATCAAAAAATTCCAAACTACCAAGACCTGATGCTGATATGCATCCTCACACAAGAACACCTTCACCGTCCTGATTAACTAGTCCAACTAAGTTCTTCAGATTAAGTTCCTAATTTTTTCTTCTATTTACAATTATACTAATTTAACCAAAAATGTTGAATTCATTTTTATCTGTAAGACATAATTCTAAAACGTTTTGAGCTTATTTATGATTGATTTTGCGATGAATAGCGTAAGCTTTCTGTTTTTCGAAAGGACAAGAACATCTCTGCGGAAAGAGGTCATATTTAATCCAGCTAATTAGTGAACTTGGCGAACAATTTTAGGTGAAAATAAAATGTAAATTTTTTTTATTTAACTCTGCAGAACTTTTACAGCACTCAAATGTGTATTTTTCTCAAATTTTTTAACTGCAAATCTCCCATCACGCTTTGTCAACTTAGGCCGGTTGACTTTTTCTTACCTTGTTTTCGGTCCACTTCTTTTCTTTAAAGCATTTTATCAAGCACTTTACTGTAGAATAGAATAAATTTACTAATTAGAGACATTTCGAACCAATTTACCGCTACTGTGAGGAAAAAATTCAAATTTGAATGGTGTCTGTGCTTTTTTTACGAATACCAGCCATTTTAAAGTAATAAGCACAATGTTAGGGAATAAATAATAAAAAAAATTAAAGCTAAATTACTTTAAAGGCTCAACACAATGCAAAAATAATAATAAAAAAAAAAGACATATGATAATTTTAATTATGAATTTATTCGAAAATATTTGAGTGAACGATAATTTTTGTGGCGTGTTATTTCTCTGTCTCTTCGTTTTTTTGACCCATTTTAAAAAGAAGATCCGTCAATATTTTGAAAAAAAAAAACCCTAGGGTTTTGTTTAGAATGGCATAGGAATGATTGCGAAAAAATATTGGACTGCATGTTCGAATTCAGTTTCGCGTTATTTTGATTTTACAAAAAAATTTCGAGTGTACGAACACTTTTGGGAGCCACTGTATTCGTTACTGGGCTTCAATCGTGTTTCTTACCAAACTAGTGGGCCGCACAATCAAAAAGGTTGGGAACCGCTGGTCTAGAGGGACATCAGGGGCAGAGTAGCAAGAAAAATTTACCCTGGCACATAACCCCCCCCCCCCCCGCTCTTTCCTTACCTAGTCAGATTAATGCATAGGCACATTGGGTTACCAAATCTGCAGCTAATGTTTTAAAGTATTAAGTAATTTCATATCGCAATACAGAAAGGCGTAAATATCAAGATGAGTTAAAGCATCTTAAAATTTTGAACTCTAACAAATTCTAAAGTTATTCCAAGCTGAACAGTATGCTTCCATGATTATTACATTTGAAATGATAGATACTTTTGATATTCACGTTTTATATTAATCATGCAAAATTTGACGACATCTTATTTTATGATACATATTTATCACAAGTATATGAGGTAGCGAGAAGCAAAGGGATGAAAATGTCTCTTATAAAGTTTTGAGTAAACCGCCTGCAAAGTTTTAAACAGTGAGTAGCATACTATGGTAACTTCAAAAAATTCCGGCTGATCATCCAGGTCCAAACGGCAGCTAAGATGCTTAAAATTGCAATTGAAGGGCTTGATGCGAAAAGGAGGAAGCTCCAAATTTCAATTTTCATTAAGTCCGCATTAAAACTTAAAGCGCCATATCAGTTTTATTTTTTCAAAAATTTTGGATGACTCCTCATGTATAAATCCTGAGAATCATATAAAGGGAGTTATTAAGATATGAAAATGAAAAAAGTGGATTGATGTTTAAGCTCACTTTTATGGTAGTGAATCCGGGAGGAAAAATATTTTCCGTGATTTAATGAGACTAAGATTTAGTTTTGATCATTAGAATTATAATAAACATTTTCATTTGTAAAGAAATTGGTGATACCTTTATTGGCGCTGTATTTATTCATTTGTTTAAAAATGTAGGGTTGGTTGGGGTAAGTCGGTCAACCCCCTAAAACTGAAATATTTTGTTCACACTTACCATGTCACATTTCATCACAGTGATTGATTTTACGTATATTTAGGCTTTATGAAACTTTTCCCTAAGTCATAGAACTTATGTGCGAAAAAACGTTTCCTAAAAATATATTTTTTAGGGAGTTTAAGCAACATTTTTCAAAGAAATGTTTATATGTTACTTTTGTAATTTTTTTAAAATCATTAATCTTTTATGTACCTATTTTTTATATACCTATTGTGCAATAATTCTAAATGCACATAAACACTGCCTCTAAAAAGAGTAAAAATACGTAAAAACATTTGTTTTCGGAGCTCAACAGTTGCGTAGGTTCTAGAAAACGGCCAGACAGTCGCAAGAAAATATCGTTGCCCTCCCCCCCCCCCCTTTCCGAAGCCCTGTTGTAATTACGACAGATAAATCGCCCCTATATAACGTTATCAAATTTTCAATACATAAAAGATATTCTGTACCAACCATTCAGGCTCTGTGCCCCCCTTTGAACACTGATGCTAGGTAGCACCCGCCACCCTCTCCATGTACACACCACTGCAGTGTATATGGTTAATAAAATCGGAATTCAAAATTAAAGTTAGATACTAAATGAAAGTATAGAGAAGTTCGTGCATAAAATTTGAATACGCATAACTTGAAAACTTTTAATTGTAATATTATTATTAGAGCAGCTGAAATCACATAACCAAAGAGTAAGTGCTAGTCAATTAGGATCTAGGTGAAGTTGGCTTGTAGTACCATTATTTTTCACAACATTTGCATATGTGAGTAATTATCATCTTTGGTAATACTGCCAATTCGTCCTTCACAATTTTTTAAACATTAGATTATAACTGTTACAAAGCCCTCTTAAAATTCAATTTCAATGTTAAGTCTCGTCGAGTATTTTAACTTTAAGTATGCAAATATGTTCGGAAAATCCGGATTTACAGAATATGGGGATAAACAATGTAAAATCTAAAAAAAAAAAAAAAAAACAGGGTAATACCGAAAATATTCACATGTCACCACAACATCTTATATATTTTATCTCTACACTGTTTTTGTGTCAGTCTGCGCAGTTGCGAGACCAGAAGAATTTTTTGGAGAGGATTTTCAAATAGAAAAATACTGTTTTTTCCTTATTAGTTTCTAGTGGGAAAATATAGTTCAATATATTTGAGCAAACAATTTCTATGCCCCAATGATTATTCATTATATCACTTGCTTTAAAAGATCAGTAATTGATGTATTCGTATTGATATCAAAATGACTTTAAAAAGAAAAGGGTCAGGGCTAGTCGAGCTAATTGTAACTAGAGTTACTTTTTATTGTATTTTTTTAAATCTCTCACGCACCCCTGATTGAGAATCCTTGTTCAGATAAATGTTCCTGAACAATTTTTTAAAAAGATTTTTGTTAAATTCATTCATGTTTGTTCGATTGCGCATCATAGTTTTCTGTTTCTCTTTTTCTCTCTCCACCCCCATTCTATTCTAAACTCTGATTGGGAATTGATAAAGTATTGGTGAACCGCGGTCAATATCCCAGAACGCGATCGGTCAAAAATTGGACCACCAAAACTTTGGACGTATAACTTGCACAAGTTAATTATGTCTTCAGATGACAATACCTTTGGGGGCAATTCCACAGAAATGGGGAACTGATGACCAATTTTTCAAAATCATATTTTTCTCACAAATTAGGTATCATTTTGAAGCTTATGAGTTGCAGTATAAGAAAATAACACAAATTATCACAAGATTTCAATCATTTGAGAGTTACAAGCCTTTAAACAAAGGTATAATCAACACGTTACCACAACTCATTTTTTGATATCTTGTTGAACTTAGTATTTTAAGCTATAATTGCAATATTTTTCGAATTGTAACTACTTCAGATTCTTGCCACAACACTGTAGAACAAATGTAGCATAAAAAATGAGACCTGAATGTTTCTTTTTTTTCTGTAGACGCCCATTTATAATAAGCACTTTGATGAAATTACGTCCGACACCAAATTAACTAAATGTTTGTGCTGTGTAAAATTGGATAGAATATTTTACAGAACATTTTACCTGCAAATCAGAACATCAGTTACTATTGAAAATGTGCAATCCAATCGAAATTCAAAATAATAGTTTTTTGTTTTTTCAATGGTGTCGGACGTAAGATAAAAATTACGTCCGACACCGCATTACGTCTGAACACCAAAATTTTAAAATTTAATACCTTGTTCTAGCTATGGGATTTCTCTGAATTCAAACAGAGGAGGTGAGGGACTGCTGCAATCTCATTTATTTTGCACTGTAGTCATTAAAAATGTCTTTATTAGTAGTTGTACTTCCTTTAAAAGATTTCTTTTTAATAATGAACCAGGAAATAGATTAACCGTTACTCATCCAATTTTTTACAAAATATATTTTTTTCTAGAAAAAGTTAACTTAAAAAGAATTATGAATATACATTTTTTTTCAAACATCTCAACTCAACTCCACAAAGTTCAGTGTTGAATATGACTTAAATCAGTGTTCACACATTCTTCAGCAGTATATAATTATATACCGCACAATGTATGCTTTTGTATTTACCATGAGAATGTAAGGCTGATCCTACAAGCGCTGAAAACATGCGGGCTCAGACCTTAATGTAGAATTCTCAAGTTTTATTGAGCAAATAATTTGCAATCCTGGAATTAAAACGTGCATGTACTCTGAATGTGAGGTTTTGCATTAATAAAATTCACTTGTTCAAATCAAAAGCAGACATCCAATCTACCCCAATACAATATTTTCAGTGGCAAAAAGGTGATGATATAATGTTAAAAAGTAGAATTACTTAGTACATGCAGAGAGGCTTTTGGTGAACTTGTAAAACAGAAACGAAATTTTCTCCTTCACACGTTTGTTAAACGAGAGCAAGCTCAGACTTTTGAGCAGTTGAAATCTCAAGTCAATGGTGAAAATGTTGTAAGGCAACTAGATTTTTCTGAAAACCTTGCAATATTACATCAAAATGAAATTCAATCGGCACATTGGGCACATGCCCAAGCCACAGTCTTCACAGCTCGCATGGATTTCCAAAGAAATCACTCAAAGTTTTCCCATAATTTCCGATACTTTAGATCACACTAAAATCAGTTTTGCAAGTTACCTTTTAGATTACCTTAAAGCCAACTACCCAAGTATTCAAAACATTCAAATTTTCTCAGATGGGCCCAGTTCGCAATTTAAACAAAGATATTTATTTGACCAGAAGTGCAATATGAAACTAATCTGGAATTTTTTTGTGACATCCCATGGGAAAGGGGTTGTCGATGGCATAGGTGGTACAATAAAAAGAACTGTTTGAAGGAATGTAAGAGCTGGAAAGGTGTTCATCAGTACAACGCTAGAGTATGCATCTATGGCTTCGTCATTAATTAAAGACGTGCATGTACACTACATATCATCGGAAGAAATCATGCAGGATTCCGCAACTTTGCTCCAATATTGGGACAAAATCCTTCCATTTCCAAGTATTCAATCCATGCAACTGTGTCAAAGCGATTTTGTCCAATAAAATTTGTATTTCAGACACCTCTTCTTCAAAAACGTTTAAGACTGTTAGGTTGTTTACAGAAGAAGTGTTTGACAGTGATGTCTCCGACGAATTTGAAGATGTGGATTTTATTTCAAATCTTAAAGTAAATGACTGGGTTATCGTTTGGTATGAGTCTGTACGTTAAACAGGATGCATCACTCAATTAAATTTTGAAGAGATTGAAGTCTCACTGATGCATAGGGCAGAAGGTCACTTTAAATGGCCAAAGGAAAGAGGATAAAATCTTTTACTTGAAAGAAAATATCTTTAAAAAAATTTCTCCACCTATCCCAATAGGAAGCAGACAACAATTCACGTTTAATGAAAATATTTAAAGTAATATTGTAATATATCTCATTCATTATCCTTTACCATATTATGTAAGATTCAAAACAAAAATAAAATTTATTTAACTTGGTATTTAAAACTTTTATTTACGTCCGACACCATGTAGTTTTGTACATATTACGTCCGACACCAAGATTTTACGTCCGACACCAGTACCAAATTCCATATTTCAAGTCTTAATACTTCCAAAATTAAATTTTTTTCAATGTGTTATTTATCTTTCATCATTGTTCTTTGGCATAAAAGTAGTTACAATATTATGGATTAAGCCATTGACCTGAATCTTAGATTTTAGTTTTGCAAGTCTCATTTTTCAGATTCAGCTCATACGTCCGACACCAAAATTTGATATTTTTTTGTCTAAATAAAATTTTTTGTCAGAAATTCTTTTTATGGTTAATAATTCTACACATATGGGTAAGTATTTAAAAAAAATTTTGATCAGTTACAAAACTGCATACCAGCAAAATTAATTGTCTTTTTAAGCAAATTTCGTGCAATTCTTACGTCCGACACCGAGAAATTACCCTTGGGCACTTAAAGTACTTTTTAAAATATTCTAATGTGGTTAACAATACCTTTGAGAACCACTCTCACCATTTTTTTTTAATATACTATTGCTGGAGCAAACCTAACCTGGCAGAATTGTGAAGGCAACGCATTTCCTAATCACAACATTACGTTGCCAGGTTAAGTTTGCACCAACTGTAAGTTTTCTAAGTTCTAGTTATCATGTTTTTTAACTTATTAATTCACTGATTTGAGTCATTTACTGGACCATCATCATTTAAGGTTTACATACGTTTGAAAAACGTTTGGATATCTAATATTGCTCAAAACTTTAGGCGCCCACCTTAAACACTCTCTGCATAAACAAAGTGCTTTTGCGTGAATCTCGCTTGCAAATCTCAGAACCATAAATTCTTCCATTAATTTTTGAATACAAATGATTTGTAAATGATTGTATTTAATATTAATTTAGGACTGAAAATTCAAATAAAAGAATTGTAAGGCATTTGTTTTTCTTGGACCTCAATGAAAATTTTCAAAAGTATCCGAATCTGAATTAAAATTACTTGCCGACCCCTGTTACAAAGGAATTCTGAAATCTTTTGTGAGATAGTTAAATTAAGATATCCTTTTGCGTTTAAATCAAATCACCAGTAATTTTACACTGATCAAAAGATTGTGTTGTCTATTTCAATTTTCAATTTTCCAACTTCGTGTGATAGGAAGGATTGACATTACATTGTTAGTAAATAAGAAATAGTTCATGATGTTGATTTTGTTTTACTAAAATTTACAGCCAGACCATTATTTGTTAAGTAACCTAACATTACTTTTATTAATTTCTCAGGAGCTCGAATTCAAATAAGTTCAGTTGCATTCGATCCGAAAATAACGAGGCGGCAGTAACCAAGAGAGACATTTACTGGTACATATAAGGTTCTCCGTTAAATGATCGTTAAAGCTTGACCACGGAGAGATGGCGGAAGACCTTGAAGCGAAAACATCATCATTTGTAATAAGTAGAATCGGTTGAAATGAGGAGTGACATGTATGTAGGGACGTATAGGAGTAAACGATATGAAAGGGGCCCGTAAAAATCTACATTTAAGGGCCTCAAACTTCCTGTGCAAGCCCCTGGGAATAGGGACTTTGTGTAGTCGTCAAGATGTGCTGATTTTACAGCCGACACTCTTCATGCAAAACATTGAAAACTAATGTCTTTTGTTCCAGTTCGAAAATCTTTAGTTCATTTTAAAGTATGTACGATAAAGTAGTCCCAAAAAATCAATTTTCGAATTTCTTTCGCTGCACCCCCTCCCCCCCTAAAATGTGCCACACAATTTGCAATGTTTCAGTTTAATCCGATAATATTAACACGAGCGCGTTCCGCAAAGAGGTTAAGTTACGAAAAACAGCGATTTTTAGCGAAAAATCGTAGTTTGACCTCTTTAAAACTAAAACTTTTCATTCCAGAAACTTTGTTCTGGTCTTATTTTATAGGAAATTTTGTTCTCGTAAAGAGACATCTGCCTATTTTCAAAACAAAATTTGCAGAATGGTACTTGGCATTTTTCAGATTTCCTTAGGAAAATATCATCAATAAGAAATTTTCATGCAAAGATCTAAAAGCATTACAATATTCAATTACATTTACTTGCTCTTTGTTAATTTTCATTTATCCATTAAAAAGGCTTCATTTGGAGGTATTTTAAAAATTAAATGCAACAAATTGCTGATTAAACGAGGAAAACATTAGCATTAAAAGTGAACTATTAGTAAAATTATGAATTCAGTCTATTTTACAATAGGGTGTTTAAGGACACATTATTAGCATATACATTTCAACTCCGTACTCTCATCTATAGATATTTTTGATTATGAAATGCAGTAGCGTACATAGACTTAGGTGTTAGGATTGCTGAAATTAATATCCAACAAAAGGCTAAGTGTCATAAAAGAAATATTTTACATTTGAAGTTGTATTTAAACTTCCTTGTCTTCAAAATCAGTTTTCAACTTGGAGACATTTTGTAAAAAGTATGATTTTTTACTTCATATAGGTACAAAATTTTAAATGAAAGGAACTTTAGACAGCTGCCAAATGTTGTAAGAATATAGGGCATTGTGGCTACAGTTTTCGTAAATAAACTTAAAATTGATAAAATACATGAATTTCGTTACCAAAGGAATCTTTTTGTGTTTTAATGAACCTCACAGCAGAACGGCCGAATGAGCGTATTTTATCAAATATACTTATTCATGGTTAAAGCAAATTTCTTCAAATTTTTTGTCAGACTTCAAATGCAATTGAGAATAAGGCGGGAAAGATGGTCCTTTCAATTTTAAGCTCAGTTTGTTCTTTTAGTCTTACTGACACAGGGCCGTTTCCAAGGGGAGGGCTTTATGAGTTAAACCCCTCCCACTGGGAAAAAAATATATGTCAAATGAAGAAAATAATGGACTTAAATTTACTTTAATATGAAAGTCTGCGTTCAGCGTTTTTTTTTTTTTTTTTCTCTCTCTGAAGTTTTTCTGTAATTTAACTCAGTAATTCTGTAATTTATTTCTCTAATTCAATTCTGTTGGATCTAAACACTTGCATTTCTTTCTTCTTTTTTAACTTAAAAAGTTTTACATAACATTCAAATGTTATGTAATTTACAATTGTTAAAGCTTTATCGACTGAAATAGTATTTTGGAAAAACTGCGGTGATAGAAAAGCATTAATATTGCTTATTGTAAGGAGGTAATGATGAATTTGGCATGTGTTGCAGCTATGAAGATGTGTTAGTGATTGTGCTACATGATGATTGTTAAATGAAATAAAGGCACAATTAATAGAACTTGAAAGTCATCCAACAGAGAAACTCAGTGAAACTAGTATAAAATCTACATACAAGTAGAAAAAACTGGCTATCCGTGTGCAAATTGACGTTTCGGGAGTACGTGACTTTTTGTTGTTCATATAAATGTAAAATTAGCAACTAAAGATGGAATTAACGATAACTTACGATTTTTTTTTAAAATTTAAAACTAATAGTAAAATTGAAAAGTACAGACATTTTTCAGTCTCGAAATAAGATTCCTTTTAATTTTATGTGAAAAAAAATATTTCATTGTGCCAGGACCATTTTTCGTGGAATCACACAGCTACTCCATGTTATCTGTCTTGGAGAGTTTCTGTGAATTTTGGCCAGGTTGAGGGGGCAGCGGTTTGACCTTCGTAAAGGTCAAAGCAACAAGTTGTGAAGTGACGCGTTCGTCTTTCAGAGAGTAAAAAACATGTGTTTCTTATTCTCTGAAAGTCGCTGTGCGACTTTTTCCTTGTTTACGGATTTGGAAACCTTGTCGTCGAGATTCTAAGCTAAATTCCATATTTTATGATAAAAATCTACATTTTTCATTACAATATTGAGGCATGTTTTTGTGAAATGAATATTTTTTGAAGCTTCAAAAATGTCTACTGTTGTAAGCACTTGCATACAATTTAAAAGTTCATGCTATAAAAGGGGTCATATAAAATAGTTTACATAATTGAATGATTCCACACACCTCCGAATTGTTATTTTAGTAACGCAACAAACATTCGAGAAGGTTAAACAATTCAAACATCGTGCTAATTGGTAATGCATAGTGCTAATTGGTAATCGGGTAATGCAAAAATTTTTAATCCTTGCTGTTTTGATATCAAACATTACTATTTTTTTAAACGAAAAATACTTACTTTTGTTCTTGTTCTACATTTAAAACTAATTTATGTTATAATAAACAATAAATATATATCTGCCTTATTCCATAATATTACTGTAACTCTTAAGTTGCTATCCTCCCAGTGAGAGTTTGAAAGGTGCAAAATGTTAGTGAGCAGAGCAAGAATGGTAAATAGCGATCAAAATACAATTTTTTTTCTTTGCTCCTTCTTCATATTTATCAATTTATATTATTCCATATTTTGTTATTCGCTCCTTGAATAGTACTCCTCCTAGAGTGATAGTTTGAGGAGTTCATATTCTTAGTTTTACCTCAGGAGGTACAATAACAAGGCAAAAACCAGTGACACAGCAAAGGAGGGTATAAAACACCCCCTGAGGCCGGTAACGTAGCCAAGGGGGTACCACCGGGTCCTTTCCGAAATGTTCGTTACTATTGCAGTAAAACTTATCCATAAAAAAAATTTAGTTTTTTTTTCTTTCTTCCACTTTATTTCAAAAGTTGTATTAAAAAAAATCTCGAGAAATAATAGTTTTTGAAAGTAACTATTTTCACCAAGAACAGCTAAGTACATTTTTACGCGTTGAATTTTGAAAAATGTTCGAGGAAGAGCAACCACTCCCTGCATTATCGTCTCAAGATGTAGCCTAAAGCTGCTTTTTAAACAATATCAAAAAAATGTAAATATTCCCTGAATCCTGACCATTTTCCAAATGTCATCAAAGATTGCCTGAAAGTCATTTCCAGGTCATCGATTTCAATAAATTTCCGGAGAAATAACTCTTAACTCCTTTCTTTCAGGGCCGTTCAAAGAAATTTTAGAGCCCATCACGAATGACTTTTTCAAGGCCCTACTCCATAGCTTGCCCCTACATATATTTCTCCGTTCCCATATTCCCATAACTCAATTAGCATGCTCCCTTCTGTCTTCAAATATTTTTACGAAGAAGTTTTTAAAAACCTAAACCAACATTTTTAAAAATTCGTCGGTCGTCGCTTTTGGGAAATAAGTGCTGTGTCTGGGCGCATTGGGGGTCTTGGATCCTCTCATACCTTTAAAAATGCAATTTCCGGTCATTTTTAACCGACTTCAAAAAGGAGGCGGTTATTAGTTAATACCACATGTATGTTTTTCTTCTTTCTTTCTTTTTTTTTTTTTTTGTTTGTCTACTTACAGCCTCTCACCTAGTGAACCGATTTTGATGATTCTTTTTTTAATGGATAGGCGATGGGTCAACTTAGGTCCCATTACTTTGTTTGACCATATTTCTTCTTTAGAAAAAAGTTATGGGCAAAAAACTGTAAATTTAATGCAATTTCCCTATTATATGATTAAAATTATATGAAACCCATTGTTATAAAAGTTTGGTGCCATATAACAATAATATTAATAGTAATTGTAATGATAATTTTGAATTAAGGCTTCTCTGAAGCAAGCATCAAATTTCATCAGTGTCATTGCTCCATAGTGGTGGTAAAGCTAACCTGGAAACGAGGTGATGCAGTGCTCAGGATCTGCTTAGCCTTCACAATACTAACAGGTTATGTTTGCCTCAACTATACAGAAATGCAAATAGTTAGGGATATTTAAATGTTTATAATTAAATTAACCCACAAATGAATTCCAGAAGGGAACAAAGATAAATTTTTAGTGCCAATCGCTTACAGTTTAAATCGTGCCTATATGTTTTTTTTTTTTATTATGGAGCATTTTTATGAAAAAAATAATGTAAAGTTTCGTGATGGTAACTTCTTACTTTCACTGAAATATCTACATTTACACTAAAAAGAATGAAATTAAAAAAAAAAAAAAAAAAAATAGAACCGACTTTAAAATTGCTCTAAAAAGTGAAAAATAATTTTATTCTTTAAACACATCAATAATACTTTTAAACATAATTTTTGAAGTTGGCGCAAAAACGATAGATAAGATCATTCAGAACCATAACTCAACTACAATTATAAATTTAACGGGTCCTAGTTTCTTCACTACCACATACATTTTGCATTGATAACAGCATATTTGAATAACGATATAAATGTTTCGTTCCTACCTTTGGATGATTTTCTGGAAAAAAATATGAAGGAAGCTTGGTTACACTGGGTTTTACTTTTTATTTTTGCGCCAACTTCAAAAATTATGTTTAAAAGTAATATCGATGGTGTTTAAAGAATAAAAAATTTTTTTAATTTTTTAGAGCAATTTTGAAATCGTTTTTTTTTTTTTTTTTTCAAATTTTTTTTTATTGATGACTAAAAATAGGGAAGATTCGGGAATTTCTTAGGAAAAATTTCAACACTAAAGCTTAAAAACTGAGTTTTCGGCCATATATTTAATGACGTGTTTAAATAGGAATGGTTCCGCTGATTTCTAAAGAAATTTTTTAGTGATTTTTCAAAAAAAAAGAAAAAAAAACGAAAAAAAACCGCAACTTTAGGTTGCTTATAAACTTAGTTATAAAAGAGCAAGTTTTACATAGCAGCAGTGTAGACATAGTATAAGAAATGCTTATTGCTATCGTTTGCCTCTTTTAAATCAAAAGTCGGGGCTGGAGTTAGGTAGATTGTCTTTAGATCTTTATTGTAGAGAGCTTTAATGTGAGACAAAGAATATAAAATCGGCAAAATAATATAGATTTAAGAAAATGGGAAGAAATTTTAATCGTTTATTTCAGAAACCCGTCAACTGCACTTTTTAAAATTTTCAGAAAACTAAAAAAAAACTTCCGAATTCTTAAAATTTCTGATTTTTGAATGAATCTGCGGAACTCATAAGCTGACCAAAAATAGGTCTAAAATCGACTTTAATCCAGAAATAAAAAGAAAGTTATTCCATCCCCCCTTCCTTTGCTATAACGTTACAAATAAATTGCGAAAATTACGATTTTTGTGGTTGTTGTTGTCTTGTGCCAGCTAGGCTGGTAATTGGGATGCGCTGCTTCACTTTTCCAACTGTACAGTAATTTGGTGTGAAATCCGACTTCCACAGTACACACATGCCATAAGGACCCGTTTACAAGGTAAGCAAAACAACACATTCACACAAAGAAGGACAAGGACAGGGGAGAGAAAGTACATCCATGGATCCATGCCCGAGCCGTTATTCGAACCCGGGACCACCTCATCGCAATCAGACCCCTCTGACCTCTAGACAAGGCGGGTAGTAATTTTGTAGTTAATTTCTAAAATTTTTCCGGAGAGGATCCTGCTTCCCCCCCCCTACCCCACTTTTCGTTTTTGCCTTACACCATTACAGATGCACTAAAACTGCTTTTCGACCGGTCGATCTCAAACCTATTTTGAGTCGCTCGCGCAATATTTTGAAACTTGCTTTACGTCTGAGTAGAATTAATAAACATTAATTTCTAAAAAACAAAACTTCAACAACAAAATTAGGTTTGACACCTAAATCAAAAGTTATTAGATAATTTTCTAAACTTTTTGTTGTCACTATTTTATAATTTTTACAACAAGAAATATTCTTGTTTTTGAAAATATTTTGATGTGAGTAAGCATAATGTTATGTTAGCAGTTTAAAACTACTACCTAATAAATATCAATGTCTTTTTTGGATAAGAGTAAACCTACATTTTTAAGTCAGCATATAACCAACTCAACCGTCTTTGCTACGAATCCGTTTACATCTACAGTGCGGAACAGTCAATTTAGTATAGTTTACGCATCACGCCCCCCCCCCCCCCTTCAAGTCGATCTTGTATTCACACCAAACTTGGAACCTTGGAAAATAGATCTTCAGTTAATTTAGGTTGCCGACCGCTGGCCTAGAGTAACCGATACTGCTGTGGAAATATTCGCATGATTGCAAATGTTTTCTTCTGTCTTTATATCGTGCTGTCTTTCGCAGGCAAGAGGCAGAAAAGTACAAGCATTTATCATTAAATCGTACAATTGGGTTCCATATTCAATTGTAGACGAATTTCGATAATTTTATTGAGGAGGGAGATTCACGGCTCTCCTCTGAAATATTTTGAAATTAAAGCCCTAAAAACAGAATTTTAGACATCTTTTAATAATGGGGAGAGGCGCGTTCTTCTGAAAGTTTTTCAAAAAGAAAGTGCTAAATTCGCGTAACCACAACGGATAAAGAAACCTGTCACACACAGGTACACAAAGATGGATAATTTCCTAAAATGCCCAAAATCAGTAATTTATTCAGTACACAAAGCTTGAAATTCGAGAATTTTCGTGGATGGAATACTTCTTTCTATGTATTAGATGTAAAAGAAATTAATAATGATTTATGAAAAATTAGATATTATAAGATCAAACTGCTCTACTTTTATCAGCGGAGCCCAACATTATTGAAAGTGTGAGGAAAACAATTTAATGGTTGATTGAAAGAACTGCCATTTAAAAAATGATAAAAAACAAGGGAGGGAAATGAAATGAAAAGTTCTACATAAACTCAAGCGGTTTACAAAGAAAATATATCAATATTGCACAGTCAAGAGTTAGAAACTTTAACCAACGTTGTTGAAAACTTTAAAACTACTTCTTGTCTTTTTGCAAATGAATACATAAATGGTCTGAGGTGGTTTTTATTGAAAAAGAGACACTGCTACTACATTTTGAAAGGAATACGTAAAAAAAGATTTTTTCATGTACAACTAGTTTGAATAATATTTTTTTTTCAAAAATTTCATGTCCAAATAAAAAAAAAAGAAAAAGATAATAAAAATAAATATAAAAACAAGCACAATTTTTGGGGGAATCAATCCTCAAAAAATATATTGATGACACCAACTTGTACCATAATCCCCCCCCCCCTGGGCACCCCTGCCAAAGTCCTCGGACCTGGATAAGCTGAGATAATTTTTAGCTCAATGAAGCGAAAAAAAATGTGAATCGACCAGCAACATGTCAAGAAAGAATCTAATTTTAGTCTTTTGGCAATAGAGTCCGATTTTCAAAAGAATGTGTCGAAAATGATATAATAGAGTCAGTGGCGTGGTCCATGGACTAGAGGGGCTAGGCTCGTGCCTTAAAAAATTGCCAATTGAAAAGTTCAAAAAATTTGTTTGAAGAACATAAAACTTATTTTTATTAAAAATGAACGCAAGTAAAAATGAAATGAAAATGTTTCCTTCAAATTCATAGGCGTATTCTTTTAAAGTGCCTCCCAAACCTCTTTTTTAGCCTACTTTCCCCAGTAAAAGTCAGAAAAATAGGAAAAAAGCATGAAAGAAGGCTTAATGCATCTTAAAAATATCGAGAAAAACAAAAAAAAAAGTTAAAAATAAATAAAAAAAATAAATAAATATCGAAAAATTAAAAATTGGAAAGTGGGGTATTGAGATGGGAAGAAATGTCTGTCGGTCCATCGGTCTGTCCCCCCCCCCCCTAATAACTTTTGAATGAATAGTCCGATTCGAACAAACTTTTTTTTGTTCGAAAGATCTCGGCAAAGACACCTCAATCCATATTTCACTTTTTTATTTAAACTATTTTTTGTTTAATTTTGAACAGTTCAAAAAAACTTAACATTAGCGCCTACGGGGAAATTCAAGGCAATTTCGAACTGTGAGGCGAATTTGCTTCGAACAAACTTTGTAGGAAAAAGCTTTTGATGAAAAACTTGTATATAAAATATCCTTTTGATTTGAAAAATTTTCCGTTCAATTTCGAACAGTTCGAATCCCTTAGCATTAGCGCCTATGGGGGAAACTGAAAGTCATTGTAGATTCAGTACTTGAAGGCGAATTTACTTCAAACAAATTTTTTTGGAAGTATCTCTTGACGACAATTTCTAGACTCCGACAACTTAGGGGCACCTGACTCCGACTCCGACTCCCCGACTTCGACTCTGACTTCGTAGCTCTGGTAAAAATTTATACACGGAGGAAAAATGGCCGACTCCGATTCTTGAATATTCGACTCCGACTCCGACTCTTTTATCCCAAAATAAGATTAACTCTGACTCCGACTCCGCAGCCGTGGATATAATAATTGTTAATATGACTTTTTTTTATTTTCGGTGGAGAAACTTGAAGTCATTCATGTTTCTACATAAAGAAATGCGCAGACGATTTTTTTTTTTTTTTTTTTTTGACAATGAAAATTATTTCTTTAAGTTGACATTTTATTGTTTTTATTTATTTTGGCGAGTGCATTAATTCACTTAAAAAATTATTTTTGGCAATAGGGGAAAATACGATTTTTTTTTGAAATGATGTATTTATTTTATTGAGCTTAGTAATTTTAATTATTATTTTTTCGTTTTGAAAGCGGTTAAAGAATTTTTCTTTAACGTAAAAAAGTGCATTAGCTGCTTTGTTTAAAAGGTGCTGCTATTTTATTTGTTCGTTTATTTATTTATTTATTTTTTTGATAGAAATCAGCTTAAAATCTGACGATTGAAATAATTTGCGGCTTCAGCTATTTTTGAGAACATTGATCAGGTGCTAGAAAGTAGTATGGGTATACGGGAAAGTAGGCTCGTTTAGTTCTAGACGGAACTTCTTGTTTAAAAAACTATTTCCTTTCGTGCTAGTTTCGATAGAATTTTACATTCATTGAGGAAAGGGGCGGCGTAAAAAGGGGCGCACTGGGATTCGTCCCGGTGTCCCGGTGGGCCAGCACGGGCCTGGGCGTACAGGAAGGAGGCTGGAGCATAATGCTGACATCTGGGTATCTCTGGGTTCCCCAATCCAGATCCTATCCAAAAGCTTCTCTTGACTGACCTTTTACGGGCTCCTTATGCTGTCTCTTATCTCCCGGAGGGAGGGGGGGTATAATAAATACTGCACCGAATCATTGTTTGGTTTTTGATAATTGAGGTTGACTCCAATTCTCTCTACTCGGAGCCTGATTACTAAATTAGCCAACTAGGCCGTGGCATATGGCCCTTGCGATTTTGGGGCCCCAAAATGGCTAAAATTGTTTTAGCAAATGGCAAACATTGAAATGCTTGGGAACAAAGGAAAGCCAAGAAAAGTGTTTGGACTCGGACGACCAATATCTAACTAGGGCTCTGTCTGTACTTACATTGGAAAGAAGTGCAATTTTTTTGTACTCCAGAACCGATTTAGGAATTTACAAACTAAGTATGATTAACTGAAAAGTTTAATAAAATTGTATGAAAATAAAGCTCAAAAGACTCCAGCACCCTGCGTTGCGGGGTCGTGCGGTGCGTAGTTACGCCAGTGTATAACAATGATTTTGAAGTAAGTATTGGTACTTGTATAAATGAGAGCCAAAACTTAACTAGCAATTCGCAAACGTTGCAGAATAGACGGGGGAGGGGGGGACGCTAAAAGTTAAGGGGCAGCCGAAAGATGACGATACAAGCATTATGGGGGAAAATTATTTGAGAGGCGCAATATTTAATACCGCGCGAGAGCTCAATAGATTCCAGTTACATCTCTGTGGTAAAGTGTGTTAATGTTACTGTCATTAAATTCAAAATGGTACGTAACACCAATAAAGGGAGAAAAAAATACGTATATTCATGTCGAGTCCAACTATGAAGGTCTCGAAATAACTACAAAAATAAACCGCGGATTATGAATTTGAGTGTTGTTTATTTGATGTTCGCTAGAACGTCGTGAGCTGTTTATTAATATTTTTCTGAATTACAGAAATAAGTAATGTTGAAAATGACATTTTCAGTTCCAAAAAACAGTACTGCTAACATTTTGCTGTCGATTGTTTCAATACTGTTTTCAGTTTCCAAATCGGAAAATCTTTCAAAATCTGCACTCATTGTTTATGTTTGGGTACCGGTAAAATTATACTCAGGGGGTGCGCACGCAATTTTTTTTCCTACTAGTTGTGCGTATTTTTTTTTTTTTTTCGTTTTATTTTTAAAAAAATTTCTATTTATTTATTTATAGTCTTTTGAACATTTATCTATTTTCAGGCGAATTCTTACCTGAATTTTTATCAGTATTAAAATTATTTAATTTGTACGTTTATTTCTCTGATCACAATATTTTTGTAATTTTTCCATTGCTTAAAACGCATTTAATTTCTCAGAATTTAATATCATATTTTTTTTATTATATTCAACAAGTATAAAATTAATACTGCTTTTTAAAAGTTAATTAAGTTTTAATTTAAAAAGCTTGGTTGTGAAAATGCACCCACTTACAGCCCCTTGCTGGCGCTCATGTACATAAATGTGAGAGTAATATGCATATATTTTGTTTATTTAAAGGCTATTTCTTAACTTACATTGTCTGTCATAATCCTGCATTTTGCTTTCGGTTTTGAATGGGTTTTTAATATTTTTAATATTTAAAAAAAAAATACGTAAATCGCTGCGCTTTCATTGTTTACGTTTCTGTCGTGTGACGTCACAAATGATGAAATGCCATTTCGTGTTGCCATTCCCAGAGCAAAATATTTAATTCGCATCTTTACTCACGTTATCGGCAACGATATGGTTGATAGTAAGCGTAGAGCGCAATTTTAATTCGCTTCTTGATTATCATAACGTGGAAACGTGGTGAAAGATGCGGCACGTGCGTCATTTGTGACGTCATCAAGACCACACCTTGTTTGAAAAACCGGGCATTAAAAAAAAAATAATTAAAAAGTAACGGATGGGAAAATGAAAGTATTTTCTAAGTCCAAGTTATTTTTTTGGCTAATTCTATCAATTTCAGTGCTACTTTCCAAAAGGGCTACTCTTGACTGGAGGAGGTTGGTATAAACAATGAAAAAAAGAATCGACATTAAATTTAACAGATCAGTTTCAAGCCTGAACTTAAACAATGTACGAGTATGTACAACAAGCAGTGTACTACATGTACGAGTATGTTTAGGCGCTTTTAAAAGCTTTCTTTTTTTTCACTATACTCGAACAAAATTAATTTCAAATTCGAGCATACAAACCGCAATACTGAAAATAGATTAATGAAAAAAAAAGTTATTCTTTTTTATACGTAATGCATTTATACTAAACTGAAAGTCCATAGAGGTTTTTTTTTCTGTTTTCTTAATAAGGATAGGTTACAAGAAAATATATTTTAACTTTCAAAAACTTTCACCTCAAATAAATTTTAAAACCAAAAAACTTAAAAATAAAATATAAAGGGGCCGTAGAAAATAGAAGGGATGTGTCACGGAGCGACGAAAAGAGGGAATCGAAGAGGGAGACTCGTGACGTCATCGTTATGAGAAATCTCTCTGCTTTCATTCACCTGCGTTGAGTACAAGGCGTTTCAATCGGTGCATGTAAAACGTTTATTTAAATTTGTGAACTGATGTTTCGAATTACTAAATAAAATCTTTGACATGAAGCTGTAACGCAACATTTTACGAGTTTCTGCTCAAAAGAAAAATAAATACAGTAGACTCCCGATTATCCGGACTAATGTGGCGGATTGGCAGTCCGGATAACAAAAAATCCGGATAGGACGGAGTTCAATTTTCTAACTCCATCTCCTACTTAATTTAAAGCACATGCAATTACATGTTTTAGATAAAAAACAAAAGCAGAAGTAGTACTTACTGTTTTATTTAATAGATAAGTGTCGTGTGCAAAAGTGACTGCGAGATAGCTTCTAACTAATGTGCCACCTGTGTTATTGGGGGATCAGAATGCACGGAGGTTGCAGACGAGGTAAAAAATGAAAAACATTTTAGCATTCTTTATTTTCCCCATGCACTTCCAGTACCGATTTCAAACATTCTTAACCAGGCCGGATAGTACGGAGTCAGGATAGTCGCGAACCGGATAATCGAGAGTCTACTGTAAATAAATAATCAGCAATATTCATTGCTTGAACATATCGATGGATATTATTATTGTCACTGTTTCAAAAAAGAATGCGTCTAAATACGTATCAAAATAATTTTTTCCCAGTATTTACTGCTATTTTTCAATAAGAGAAATAGTCTTGTCTACTATTGCATTCGTTTATTCTAATTGACAATTGTGTGCATTAAATCTTTTTTCAGAAGTATTTTTCAAGTTTCTTTAAGCAGAAAATTTGTTTCAATATATATTATTTAATTTTCTTTCTAAGCTCATGCATTCTGTTCTCTTCAAACGCTCGAGCATTAACACCTAAGATAGTATTTTTAATGCCACTTTCTTTACTGAATTTTAACATGATGTCGTTGCATATACAAGTTTGAGTGGCCGTGGCCTTACATTTTGATGAATAAAACCACAACTTTCCTTCACACATTATCCAGGCTTAGGACTGGTAGCTTTAACGGCTGGCATGTTTAAAAATTGTAAAAGTTGATATTTTGAAAATTACTATTTTTGAATTGGAACTGAAGTTTCTTACTATTGATTTAAATATGTTAATAAAATGCATTTATTTAGCAGAAGTGTTTAAGCTAGACTGGAGCCATTTCTTTTGTTTTTTATCTTCATTTCTTTTCTTTTTTTTTTTGAAAGATCGGTTTAAATGTCGTATTCGAATCGTTCGAATTCGCTTTTTTTTTTTTCAATGCATCTTTACATAAATTTGGATACTTGTTTTCTAGTATATGAAACAAATCCTCAGTGACACCTTTGCCTTTGTAAATATTTTTTCCGTGAATAGTTTTAAAAACTTCTTCAAATTCTTCTACAACCCTTGGTTTTTCGATAGTAATTGTTGCATGTTGCAACAGCACAATTGACATTATTATCTCCTCAACAGATAAATTTAAATATAACATATTTGCATATGAAATAACAAAATTACATGAAACAGAAACAAACAAACAAACTTAAAAAATAACAATCAAACATAAAAAATAACAACTCGAGAAATAAACGTAACTCTGACGTCACGAACTAGTTTTTCCTCCCAGCTTTTTTCAAAGGAATGAAGTAGCTCTCATATAGAGGTTAAAAGAAAATAGCCATCTGGAGTCAATTTTGTGGTTTGCCTCAAAGCTATGGACACAAAGACTAATCTCCTTTGTGGGACCAATGACCAATGGTGTCTTCCCGGAAAATCATAAACCCCACGCGCATCAACACCCTAGGGGAACGGCGAAAGCAGGGGAATGGACACCCCCTGAGTTTCCTACGGTTTTATTAAACTCCGACAACATGTTCGGAGGGGCAGATACAGAAATAATTTTTGGAGGGGCGACGGAAGTTGAACCTTCTCCCGCCCCCCCCCCCCCCACCGATTCAATGTTTCTTAAAAAAGTTTCCAGGATATTTTTTTTTAATGTATTTTTTCGGATCTCGCAAGGCAATTAATCTACTCTTGTACATAAGTATTATGAACTAATACACTTTGAATGCGGACGTAAAATATCTTTAAAATTCCAAGGAATTGAATATATAAAACCCTTTATATTACAGTTTTTATAAACTAATTTATATTTTAACAATAACTATCATAAATTTAAGAAAATCATAGCTTTATGACATATAAGTTTCATTGAAGAATTCAGAAACTATTTCTTTGCGAATTTCAAAGCAGTTACTGATTTTTTCTTAAAACCGCGACGCAGTCGATATAACATTTTGATACTGCATGCCGTTTCTATTGATATTGTGGTTATGCTGAAAAACTACCATGTGATTTCTTTCATTTTTCATTTTTTATAAGCTGAAGGAAAAAAATCTATTATCTCGAACATTCCTGAATCTAAATGACTCTTCTAAGTAAGCCTACACATTATTTTGAAAATGGTAATTATAGATTCTATTAAAGAATAAATACTGGAGGAATCGCGATATTACGTTCCCTTGAAACCAGTAAGTTAATTTATTCTGTCGCTCTGGCCTCTGACTCCAGTATTATTTCTTTAACAGACAAAAATGCTTTTACTCAAGTATGCTTTGTGTTCATTTTAAATAACTGTAAAAAAAAAATCTTAATATAATAGAGAAGTCAATGCAAATAATAAATGAAATAGCTAAATTAATTTATCCCTTTGGGAGAGCCCAGGGTCCCTGCCCCCTCCTCTAAAATAGGCTACTGACGATTCGGTATTCAGTTCCGCAGAATACTGATAAAAAAAAGCACTTAAAAAATTTCACTGAATATTCTGCGAGAGTAGCAAGTAATAAAAAGAAGAAACTGGCAACTTCCAATAATTTTCAGCCGTATTACAATTATGATTTTTTTAAAAAAAAATTTCATAATTTATAAGGATTAAAAATAATTTTGTTGTTAAAAATATTAACTATAAAACTTTTCATATTTCACTCTTCATGGCGCCAAGGTAAGTACCAGGCCAAGGGTACTGAATTGTCGATGTGAATTTACCGGCGGCTAAGTACCAGGTTCTCGATTGCCGGTGTGTGAGTACAAGGTCCTCGAATGCCGGTGTGTATGCTCCAGGTCCTCGGATGCCGGAGTGTATGCTCCAGGTCCTCGGAGGCCGGAGTGTATGCTCCAGGTCCTCGGAGGCCGGAGTGTATGCTCCAGGTCCTCGGAGGCCGGAGTGTATGCTCCAGGTCCTCGGAGGCCGGAGTGTATGCTCCAGGTCCTCGGAGGTCGGAGTGTATGCTCCAGGTCCTCGGAGGCCGGAGTGTATGCTCCAGGTCCTCGGAGGCCGGAGTGTATGCTCCAGGTCCTCGGAGGTCGGAGTGTATGCTCCAGGTCCTCGGAGGCCGGAGTGTATGCTCCAGGTCCTCGAATGCCGGAGTGTATCTGACTATGTAGCCGCTTAGCAAATGCGATTATATGCATAACCTTCAATAAAACTAAAAGAAGTGGCGGGGAGGGAGTCATGGCGGACACTGCACATATGAAATTTTTAGAGTTTGTATGAGAGTTTTTACGCATTAGGGTCATCGGTTGTGGTGGGTCTCCGCAAATTTTAGGCGACGGGGAGAATGAATACTTTATGTACAGGTGTACAACTGTAGCGATACGTCATACATTGCACGTATAAAGTAGTATATTATCAGTTTTTAAAGATCATTAATCATTTTCATAAAATTCAGCAGATTTAAATCAATTTTTCAATACTTTTCATGTCCGATCTCTTTATGTTAAGCGCGATAGTGTTTTCCCCACTAAGATGTTTAAATTTCAATCAGTGTATGAAATTTATGATCTCAGTGACAGATTAAACTCAGAATCTATTGAAATTAGAATCAAGTTAACAAAAACTAATAAAAATTAAATTGAATATGAAACATACGTTATTTGCTTCAAATTTGCAGCAGAAGTTGCACAAATGGGGGTATTGGGAGTTTCCCATTTTTAGTGTAAGACAAAAATCAAATTTAATGTTAAAATAGGTTTATTTCAGAAAAACATTTCACTCTGAACAAAATAAAAAATTACATAAACTTTACAGATTTTTATTTTAAGGGAAAGAAAAGAAGAGAAAAATAAACTTTTTTGAGGCACTATGACTGTATCTGTAATACAAAAGTGTGAGTTTTTTTTTTCTTTCTTTCTTTTTTTTTCAAATTTACTTTTAGATTTTACTTAATGTCGAAATTAAAAGTGTAAAAAATGATCAATACGCTTTAAACATCAATTTTTGCTATAAGAGATGATTGATAAACGAATATGTGGAAAGAAGACTTTAGAATGTGCTTCTTTGCAATTTAAATATCGTTCTATCAGAGTTCACTATAAAGAGATTTAACAATGATAAGTTTTTGTTTTGTGCGCGAAGTTTGAGGTTATCTAATTAAAAGTCAAAAAGAAACTGTACAAAAAAATATCAAAATCGTCTCAAAAACGAAAAAAAAACATCGTTATATCACTTTTACTTTTAACGGGACATTGCAAAACTATAAATTTAATATAAAACAAATGTGCAAATTGAATAAATGAATTCTACTGAAATTTAAATTTTCAGTAGAAGTTGCACAAACGTGTTTTCCTTTTTTATGTACAATACAAAATCAAACTTAGCATATTTCAGTAAAACATTTTCCGCTAAACGAAATGCCAAATCATATTTACTTAACAAATAAAAAAAGAAAACGATGTAAATAAACTTTTTGAAGCACTATGACTGTATTTATAACACAAAAAAATATTTTGAGAACATTTTTTTTTTTTTGTTTATTTTTTTTTATTTTTATTTTTAGATTTTGCTTTGTTGCAACTGAAAACAAAAAAAATGTACAATATGTTGTAAACATCAATTTTCGCAAAGAGAAATGACCGATGGTCGAAGTATGCTCGAATATGTGGAAAGAAAACTTTAAATGTGTTTCGCCGTCGTGGAAATTACGTCGTATAGGAATTCGTTATAACGAGGTTTTACATAACTAATTATTATGCTTTGTCCATGCTGTTTTAGTTTATCAAATTTTGAGTCAAAAAGAAGTAGAATAAAAAATATCAAAACTGTTTGAAAAAAGAAAGAAAAAACCCCTTCTTTAAATCGATTTTCTTTTTAACGGGACATTTCAAAAGGAAATTCTTGCTTTGAAACGCAAAAACTTTCAACTTATCCATTAATGAACATCAATGAAAGAACCAGAATGAGAAGAAAAATCAATTCCGAAAAAGGTGTGTATCGGACATACATTAACTTCGCATTACCGAGGACTTACACTCGTGTTGATTAATAACGTGAAAACGGGGACGTGAGTTCACACACGAACTTTTCGACACTTCACACACCAGTGTGTAAACACCGGCCACCGAGGACAATTTTAAATTTCAATAAAAAACAATTTTCTATCATAAGACAGATCCCCTGATAGCGAAAACAGCGTTAGTTCAAACCGAGGACGTCCTCGGTTGTAGGTGCGTCCTCGGTTTGAAGGTGTGTTAGCATGTTGAGGTCCTCGCTTTCCACCGTCCGCACACACACACACACACACACACACACACACACACACACACACACACATACACACAGACAGACGGACATTTTCCAAAAATAGTCGAAATGGACTCAGCACACCTCAAAACGTTCGAATCCGTCAAAATTCGAAATTCGAAAATTTGCACGAATCCAATACTTTCTTCTCTATATTAGATGTAGAAGAAAGTAAAAAGGAAGTATTGTATTCGCGAAAAAATTTTCGCTTAAAAATCGACCTTAATTTCCATTTTACTCAACTCCGAATAAGTGTTGAGTTTTTTTTTTTTTTCGATTCGACCACAAGTGGATAAGTGCCTAAGAAGGTATAGACATGCGAATTATCCCTTTTGTCGATTCCCGAGTTAATTACAAAGAGTTTTGTCGTGACGTCTGTATGAACTTATGTATGTATGTGCCTATGTGCGGATGTGTGTCTGTGGGTATGTATGTCGCATAACTCAAGAACGGTACGTAAAGTAATTACACTGTTCATTAATTATTGTACTGACGCAGACGATGTGTTTTTTGATGCGATATTTTTTTCATCTTTTCCGTTGAAGAAATGCAATTTACGTATCGAAAACGTTAGCTTTTTTTTTTTTTTTTTTTTTTTTGAGCAATCACGATTGTTTATTGTTCTCACTTGACTGTTTTGATGTCCTATCATTTTATTTTCCCACCGCCACCCTCTGCCAGCACCACCGTCGACCGGGTCCTCACGATGCTGCTCCTATAGCAAAAGCCATCTCCAGGTTGCATCCATATCCTACACAAACACGCATACATACACAACTACACACACACGCACGCACGCACAAACACACGCACACATACATACACATACACACACGCATACATACAGACACCTAGACATACACACATACATACACACAACTACTCACACATTTATGCATACATACAGACACCTTCATATACACACACACAACTACTCACACATTCATGCATACATACAGACACCTTCATATACACACACACAACTACTCACACATTCATGCATACATACAGACACCTACACATACACACACACACACAAAAACATACACACAACGACCCACACATTCATACACACACGCCTACGTACACGCACTCGTGATTGCGAAAAACATAATTTGAATTCAAGGTGTCAAAATTCAAATTATTATTTTTTTTTTTCCGCTGATCAAAGTCGAAGGCAGTACAGCGCCGAAGGCACTGTACTTTAGTGCTTAGGAAGAACAGAGTAAACTAACTCACCAGAGGCGGTTTGTTTGAGCCGCCGTAGGCGTCACGCCGTGGCCAGCGGCGCCTTGGCGGATATTAATAACTAGTAAATCTTAAATTTGATTCATTTCAATCGAAATAATATATGTATTTTTATTTTTTTCTTCTTCCATTTTATGCCTACTTTCCCTGTAAAAGACAGAGAAAGAAGAAGAAAAGCATGAAAGAAGGATTAATGCATCCTAAAAATATCGCGAAAAGAAAAAGTCAAGAATAAATAAAGTAATTGAATAAATATCGAACAATTAATTCAAATTATGATGCCGTGGTGCGAGTTTTATTTTTGAAACACGCGGGTTACTCGATCATCAGCTATTATTTATATGAGGCTTGAACTCCGTTTGCAGGTTGTGAAGGACGATGTAATAAATTGCAATTTTTTTTTTGAGCAATCACGATTGCTTATTGTTCTCACTTGACTGTTTTTGGCGTTCCTTTGATTTTTCCCACCGCCACCCTCCGCACCCTCACGATGCTGCACCTCTAGCGAAAGCCGTCTCCAGGTTGCATCCACGTCCTACACACACGCGCATACATACACAACTACACACACACACGCACACACAAACGCATACCCACACATACACCTACACACACATACACCTACACACACGCATACATACAGACACCCACACATACACACAACCACCCACACATTCATGCCTGCACACAGACACAAACACATATGCTTACACACACATACACATACCCCCCCACAGACACAAACACACATGCCTACACACACATACATATAACCCGTACACAAACACATACCCCCCCCCACACACACAAACACACACGCCTACATACACACACTCGTGATTGCGAAAAACATAATTTGAATTCAAGATGTCAAAATTCAAATTTTTTTTTTTTTTTTACTTCTATTTAATAAGAAGATCGTAACTCCTGGCGAAAATTCTTTAAAAAATATTGTTACTACCGGCAACTTCTTTTTTTTTTCAATTCATTGAACATTCCATTTTGGGAATTCAATTTCAATTTATTAATAAAATAATGAATTATTAAATGAATCCGTAATTGTATACCATACTTGTTTCTCTCAATCGTGTAATCGGATCTTAGTGAGAAAAGTTAGAGCAGCTTTTAATTATATTTATATTCATTGATGTGTGAAGGATCATTCATGGAAAATCTTTGGAGAATCCGCACTGCAGGTGAATTTAGCGAAAGATAATTGCTTCTAAATGATTTAATGAGCAATTTTAATAACAATTGCTCTTTTTAAAAAGCAAATTCGTAAATATATAGCTTTGTTATGTATATACAGGATGTTTCTGAACTCTTGGACAAAACTTTAAGGGGTGATAGTACATATCAGGACAAACAATTTAATGGCTAAAATAAGAGTCCCAAACGTCTTTCGAAGGAGATAGGCCGCATTAAAATTTAGAGTCCGAAATTTCAAATGATCATAATTCTTATTCCTATTCAGAGTCACAACTAACTACAACTGTATTTATGTCGAGGACTGCATACTAAGTGCCTTGCCTCCATTATTTTATATACCGATAGATGGCAGCATCATCACCGGATCGAACAGTTAATGAGAATTTAGAACTAGTCCAGGAGCTAATAGCTACCTGGCGCTAGCACCCCCAGAGGTATCGTTTCACTTGGAGGACATTGAGACCACTAGCATATTTAACGTCGCCCAGTCCCCTTTAATGACGACGGTGGGTCTTTGACCATCGAGGTTAGAACCCAGGACCCTCCGGTTCCGAATCCGACACTCTACCGATCGGGCTACCACGGCCCAAATGATCATAAAAAATGGAAAAATGGTCGATTCGTTTGCGGTTTTCGCTAAAATTATTATTTTTCTTAGTATTTTCATTAAGATAAATTTAGAAGATATAGTTCAAAAAATACCTATAGAGAGCGCTTTAGACTTTGGAGCAACGATCAACTACTTTTACCTCTATTTTTGAATCTTATTAAACGTTTTCTAGTGCTTGAAGTCAAACTTAAATTTTGACCTCAAAATCTGAATTGTTGGGAGTGATTAAGTAGCGAAAACTGAACTTTCTTCAAAGATTGAAATATACTTTGTCACAAAAACATTTATTCATGAAGAATAAATTGACCTGCAATCAACAAACTCGGCAGGAATGTAGTTTGGTAAGGGATGATTAAAGTTTCGTCGCCAGTGACGAAAGGGTAAGCTCGCTATGCGCATACATGATGCGCACATAGGTACGATTGAAAGTGTAAAAGCTCGTGTCAAAGGGCACTTCAAACGAAACTGTCCAGTTGTAATGACGATATTGTGACTAGGACGAACCTTTAGAGGTATATGAACAATTGTTGGACTTAAGGAACGTACAGTAGGTCTCAGCGAAGCAGGTTGGTTGTACGCACGTATCTGCCGCCAACTCGGTCTAAGCGATATGGTAGTGGCCTAGTGTAGGTAAAAATAAAAGAATTACTCCATTGCGGCGGTAAAGGCATTCTAGAAACAGAAATAAGCGCGAAGATCGCAAATCATAAGAGCCTCACCTACCGTATTAACAAGGTCGCTAACAATAGTTCCTTGCCGTTTAACACCTTCCAAGAAACTGATGGTATCGAGAAAAACACTCCTGAGTAGATTAAAAGACGCTGGCATTTCGAACCGGCGTCCATTGCGATGGATTGGATAAATTTTTGCTGCTTTTGATTAGCTGGGTTGTGACAGACAGGAAGCATGTTATCTTCAACGATGAATACCGATTTAGTCCCAGTGGTCATAGGTAACCTATTTCACTCCATACCACGTTCCATTTTGTCTTGTATAGCTGCTGAAAGAGGCTATACAACTTACGGTTTTGTAACCTTTATTGGATCGTAACTTCTTAATAAAGCAATCTTTTGTTCTGAATTTGTAATTATTTCTTTACCTTGTCGCAGGTCACATCCATCTTAAGTTTCGTGAAGATCGCTCGTTTCATTCAGGGTTAATGCTTTTTTTTTTTTTTTTTGTGACAGAATGTGTTTTAACTTCTGAACACAGTTCAGTTTGTGCAACACTTAATGACGCCCAATGATTCTGATTTTGAGCTGAAAATGTCAGTTTGAGTCGAAGTATTAGAAAAAATCTAATAAGACTCACAAACACCGGTAAAAATAGATGCTCGTTACTCCAAAGTCTAAAGCTTTCTCACCTTCTATCCTTATTTTTCAAAACCATGCTAAACCTTGGGGAAAATATCTGAGCCCCTCTTAAAATGCTGCATATAGGCGCCCTTGCCTCAACGTGCAACGTTGCTACTTTTAGAAATCTTAGTGAGAAATGAACGTGGTTAAAAATACTTATTTGAGTCACACCATTTCGAACCGTAACTTTGACAGGTTAGACAGCAAGACATATATTGGTCCAGATAAAATGTCTTACTATTTAGTAGATATAAAGCCCAGACTAATTAGCTCATTTGTGATGTTTTTATTGTATTTTGCTAGAAAATACACAAAGACCTACATACTTCGAGAAAAGCTGCTTGCAAGTTTTGAGGATGATCTAGCAATCAAAATTGACTATTGGGGATATCAATACTTTCTGGTTCCGTAAATTTGTTCCTTCACGCATTTTTGCATACCATAACTTTGACAAGTTAGACAACAAGACAAATATTGATCCAAAGAAAAGTTCTTACATTTAGTAGACATAAAATACAGACTGATGTTTTTTCCGTAGTTTGCAAGACTACGTATGCCATGGAATGGACCTAGCTATAGTTGTGAAATAATGTTTGAGTCAACTTGCCTTAGGGTTTCGGGGACTCTAAAAGTTTGAAACAAATATGTATTATGTTCAGTAAGTTACCGACCTATAGCCAGGGCTATGGCAGAAATACATGAAATACACCGCCAGCTCAGTCATTCCAGCCCAGGACTACAGTTTCGTGCTTATTAGCACCCATCAGTCCGACATAGGAAGTGACTGAGCTGGAAGTGGGAAACCTCTTAAGGAAGCCAAGAGTGCCAAACAAACTGGTGGCTAATATAAAATTAGCACTGGCCAGTCGAGTGACCGAAGCAATGGTTCGGTTCAACTCGAAGATTGAAGGCATGTTATATTCAGTAAGTTACGGTGTATTTCATATGTTTTTGCTATAGCCCGGGCTATAGGGCGGTAATTTACTGAATATACCATGCCTTGTCTTCAATCTTCGAGTTAAACCGAACTATTGCTTCGGTCACTCAACTGGCCAGTTCTTATTTTATATTAGCTACCAGTTTGTTTGGCACTCTTGGCTTCCTTAACAGGTTTTCCATCTCCAGCTCAGTCTCTTCCTATGCCGGGCTGACGAGTGCTAATAAACACGAAACTGCAGTCCTTGGCTGGAATTACTGAGCTGGCGCTGTATTTCATGTAAATATGTATTACATTCGAATTACTTTTCCCGAAAACAAAAGTGAATATTTTGGGAAGCAATATCAACCCAGTCCCCGCCCCATAGCTGCAGAACTGTCGAATTGATTATTTGCCAATTCATCATCATTACACCAATCAAAAATTGTGTTCAAAAGTTTGCATTGCCTAATATTTCCTTTAAAATGCCTTTAAATTTTCCTTTATGATACCTTTTTAAATTTCCTTTAAATTTCCTTTAAATTCTGCCTAATATTTCTTTTAATATTCCCTTTTCCATTAGTACTTGAAGATAGATTATCGTATGTGGCATATTTTTAGTTTCACCTCGCAACCAAAAAAGCATTTATTGCGTTTATAATTTAGAAAGGAAATGAGAAACGAATCTGAGCAAAAACAAAATCGGAATGAGATCAAAAAATACTGCCGAGAAAATTACTTTATTATTTTAAGTCTCTAAACCGGTTTTTATCGTTAATAAATCATATATATTTCCACCGTTTTAAACAATTTTTCCGTTACCTCCAAACAAGTTATTATTTAGACTTTATACTTTTTACCATCACAGCTGTTTATAAGTTTCTAAAACTACAGCGCATTCATTACTCGCTTCTGAAAAAGAACCTTAAGAAGAGCCGAAGTGAAGTCTCAAGTGGTTTGAAAGGAGTGATACTGAAAGAGAAAGTCGGAAAAGTAGCTGATAAGAATTCTAGCTCAGGTGAGTAAAACGGGAAGAGAAAATGGAGACTTTAATAAATTCAGTACGGTTTCTCATCACTTTTGTAGAAGAAAAACTTTAGATAATCTTCAGTAAACCGTATTAGAGTCTTTTTTTTTCTCCTGTTACGGCACTTCTTCAACAATTTAGAAAAGGTTGCTAAAAGTGTTGTTCTTATCTAAAGGTTTAATTCAAAATTCTTAGATATAGTATAGAATGTTCTTTACATTTTTTTTTTTTTTTTTGGAAACTTGTAGTGTATTTAATGAACTCCTTCCGATTACGAGTTTGAAATTCATACTGCAAATCTTAAATAATTTATAAAATTTCTCAACTTTATAACTAGTTCTAAGAAATAGCATGTTTATACTAGTAGAGATATAAAAAAACCTGAAACGTTTCTACAAATCAAGTGCATATATTAGTACAGAACAGTTTAATTGTGAAAAATGTTTGCATGAAGTTTAGAAATCTTTGTTTTAAAGCAATATTTTCGGAAAAAAAGGGGGAGGGGAGAAAAAATGGCGCACTGCGTACACGTGTTTCAAAATCATTAAATTCCCCTTTTAAAATCCGAAAAAATTTTCAGGCGTCCATCGCTGATTTATTCAAAAATCGCAGTTAAATGTGTATTTAATGATTCAAGTATTGATGCCGCTTCGCTGTCATTTACTGCATTATTACAAACCACTGCAGTTAATCTTATTATTTTTTGCTTTGGCACGGTGGCGTACGTCTGAGAGCACATAACCTCACTTTGCCCCCGAGCCTTGAGGTCATTTTGGCTCAGCGGTTAAAGCACTGGATTAGTATTACAAATTGTTGTGATTCAAATCCGGACAAGTACGCAGAATGCTCCCGCCAGGTTTGTCGTCAGCCGTACGCCACATATTGGTGACTCGGCAACGCAACAGATGGCACCATGTAATGCAACATTCACACTGCTTCCGCACATCCCGTCACCGACGTACTTTTCTCCCTAAAACTAGTTCTCGACCGGGGGTTGCCATGCCAGCAAGCCGTATTGTGCGGGATCCGTCGACGGGACGAAAAGTCAGATATCTGACGTCTCTGACGTCCGTAGAGTTGAGAGTCGCATTTTATTGGTCTCCACGAGATGAGCGCGCTCTCTCTATTGGTTGAGAGTACTGACGTGTGCTTCTCTGGCGTTCGCAATGTATGAATGCTTCTCCCTTTTCGAAAAACGTAAGTCTGTCCGCTTTACGTGGCGAGCGTGATGTGCGGATGCTGTTTGAATTACGCTTAACGCAACAATATGAATACGCCATAGGCACTTCATTCCTCGAGCATTGCTACCTCGTCCACCCAAACGCTGGAGGTCACTCTCACGCACCCGACTGTGGACGCTCATACCATTAAACGCCTCTCGCTCTGAAGCAGCAAGACTCTCAGCAACGACAGCTGCAGCAACAGGCACAACTATAGCCAGAACACCTGACTTTCGGCATCTCATTTGTTAATAACTGTATCGCTTTCTCAATGTCCCGCTCCATCACTTACGGGGGGGGGGGATTAATGTGACGTACGACAGGTAACACATAACCTAACTTTGTCCCCGAGCTTTGAGGACCTTTCGGCTTAGCGGTTAAAGCAATGGGTTAGTATTCCAAAGGTTCGTGCTTCAAAACCCGACACGGACGTGCACCGCTCCCTCCACGTCGTTCACATCCAGTACGACACAGCACACTTAAATCAAAAGTATTAAAGAACTATATTTGCCGTGCTATAAAAAACAACTTTAAAAGCTTTTTTTTTTTTTTTAATTGTGAACGTTTTACCTTCCAGTTTTGAATTTTCAGAAAATTTTATTACTGAATATGTGCACTATATTCGATCAGAATTTCTACTAGTTCCCGAAAATTAATGACGCGTTAATTTTTTTTTAATATGGGGTATAGTACCTGTTTCTCAGCAATTTCGCTTCTAATTATGTAATTTTACTAGATTGACAACTTATTAAGTGTTTCTATAGCAATTAAAATTATAATGAAAAGAGTTTTAAAAACGTGCTAAGACAAATGAGTTATTAAAAACACTTTCTAAAAACATATAAATCAAGTTATAAAACATCCCATTGATTAATAACGAAGTTGCACCTCTACGGATTGTACCCTGTGTTTACTAAATTAATTTTTCTCATAACGTTTCGAAATTTTTTAATACTTCCGTTGAGGAAAACTTTCATATCTTATTAGCTCAAAAATTTCAACGTTAAGTTTTTGTTTAATACAAAATATTATCCGTCCTAAAAATGGAATCGGTTCGTCGTGTATTATTCTATATTTTATAACAAAGTTTACAGATGGGTATAATACCTTCTTTTAAATACAGCGGAGTCCGTTCATTGGAATATCGGATAAAATAATATCCCGCTTAATCTAATGAAATTTCATTGTACTAGACCGTTGATGCGTGTTATTCTTATCCCGGATAATGGAATAACCCGCTTATTACAATATTTTTTGTTACAAATTGTCTGTTACATTAAGCGGGCTCAACTGTATGTGGAATTAAATGATCATGATGAGGCACTGACCCTTAATACAGTGATCTCTCGCTTATACGCGACCTCTGTTATACGCGTTTTTCACTGATGCGCGTTTTTCTCACGGGCCCGCCAGCGATATAGGAAAAAAAATGTTAACTCTTGTTCATTTATACGCGAAACCTAAAATGCACCTTTCACTTATGCGCGATAAAAATTTTTTAAGATTTAGTTAAATCGCCTATTTACGCTTTGCTTATCGGAAGATTTGTACCCTTCTTGATGTTTCTTGGAATGCTTTCACACATCTTTATTCCAATTTTCAAAATGTTTCCAAGAACGCGTTTTTTTCGCGCAAGTGTGCGATTGGGGGTGCAGTTAGTCTTGTGATTGACATCGAGAGGGGAGAACGGGTTGCATGCAAAAAGGTTGACCTTCCTAAAAGTCGTGGTGAAGCGGAAAGCATTGACATAGCCTATCGAGGATCTTTTGTATCCTCACAGACTATGACACTGATCACGCGACAGTTTTTAGGTTTTGTGGAATTCGCTTACATACTGTACAGTGTATAAAAAATGACAAAACGTGTAACTTCAAATTTTACATTTTTATTAAATTACAATGCATAAATGGAAATTATGTGCGTATTTATTCATTAATATCAGTAGTGTACTATTAGTATTACTATAACTGTTGATAACTTACTGTATTTAAGCTTATTTTTGGGGTCTTTCACTTATGCGCGAAAATTTCGTTGTCCCCTTTGGTCGCGTATAAGTGAGAGGTCACTGTAAGCTAAATAGGTCATGGGATTTGACAATTCGCAACATTTAGGTGATGGATTACAGAAACTGTATTATAAAAGGGAAAAAAATCTATAATCATATAAATAAGTTTAATCTACTGGAATATATATTTCGAGGCTAATTAGAAAGAGATAGTTGCGCAGAGAGAGAGAGAATTTCAAAGAAGAAATCATTCATTAATATCCTTTTGAAGAAATTTGCTTTATACATTAGTTACTTGGTCGGTTTGAAAAGCAAATATAGATTCTGGAAGGGATATATTTCGGTTAGTTATTTTATGTGAAAGATTAATTAAATTAAAGAAGTATTTGCATTGAGTTCCACACAAAGAGAAATATTTCCACTTAAATTCAAATCCCAGCAAAAAAGTTGAAACTTGACTTTGAATTCAGATTTATTTAATTAAATAAGAGCAGTACTTTGAACTGCACACTGTAAATTAATAAGAAGCAATTCATTAAATGAAAATAATTTGAGTCCAGGAAAAAGGCGATGTGCAATATTTTACGGAGTGAAGATTTATTTTATGCCCATGAATGTGAAAGACTTTTGCAGGGACGAGAGAAGTTAAGAATGAACTTATTTGAAAGAGGGGAAAAAAACTTAAAAGTAAAAGTAACGAAACTGAAAAGAAAATTGTAATGCATTCATTAACAAGACTCATCGCTCAAGCTTCACAAAAGAGATCTTTTTCTACTTCCTATTCCTTTACCTTCCTCGCTTTTTTTTTTACCTACATTTCTTTTGAAGAAAGATCTAAGAAAGTGGCTTTTTTTCCTTATGTGCGTGTCTAAAAATTTCTTTGCTAACAGTATTTTTTTTTTCATAATTATTATGTATTAAAAAGTACGTTTATGATTATGAAATAACCACTATGTTTCAATTTCATATTCGTTAATAAATAAAAAAAGGTCAATACTTAAATTTGTTTATTTTTGTTAAATTTGTTTATATATATATATATATATATATATATATATATATATTTGTTATATATATATATATATATATATATATATATATATATATATATATATATATATATATATATATATATATATATATATATATATATATTAGGGTGCATCATTTGCCCGACTAGTCTAAAATTGTTTTGTCCCTAATTCAAAAATGTTCTCAACCACTAGATAGTATTCCTGTGAATTTTTATGAAAATCAAAATTGATTTAGGTATCCCACCTCAAGCAAGAAGTTTCTTTTTTAAGGTAAATGAACAGTTATAACATCAAAAGTGACTCAAAGTGCAATACTGGGAAATAATTTTTAAATTATTTCATTTACATTTTATCTTCAACTGTTAACTTCAACTGTTAACATTTTTACAGTAACTTTCCATAACATCTTTCGTAACTGTTAGTTTAGGTTCACTATTTGTTTTCAACTTTCTACCATTTTCTTCTATCATACAACTGCTAATGCCAGTTCTTTAAGTTTTCTTCTTGTTATTCTATGCAAATGTGTTGTAAACCACTTAAAGAAGTTGATCTATACTATTTTAATTCATAAGGTCCATGAATTTTCGAAAGTAACATATTTTTTCAGTAAACATGAGTAAATCAGCTGCTGTTGAATCAGTGACATTTTCTCCACAAACAAAGCCTTGTTCATCTGTACAAAAGGTAAAAGTCAAAACCAGACAATCTTCAATTTTATTTGGACTTGGAATAACTCAAGAGGACTCGGAATTTAAGGGCTCACGTTCACCCACTAGCTTGCAAGTGCTTCGCTGCTTGATGTGTCATATTGAGAAAGGTGCCGATCAGAATCTTACCAAATGGGAGTCTTCAAAACTTGCCTTGTCAAAAATATCTGATTTCTATGCAAAAGCAAACATTCCAATGATTACTGAAAGTAAATCCTGTGAGAAAATACTAAAACTTCGTGAAGACAACACAAAACTAAAAGCAATTCCTCTTCAAAGAAGAAATACAACAAATTCCATTAATAAAGTAAAGAAAATGGAAGAAGAATTAGCTAAAACATTTTCATTATGGCCTAAAAATGGAGAATGCCTTATAAAAAATCCAGAAGATTTAGCTTTTCTTCAATCTATGAAAAGTGATCATCTAGCAACCTTTAGCACACACGATAAAATATTACACTGAAACATAAAGTGTCAGGAAATGCGTGAAATATCAAAAGCAGCATTTTGTGAAAAAATAGCCAAGGAAACAAGGAACTTCAATACAAGTTTTAATTCAGCTATTATTGATGAAATTGAAAGAGATGAAAATAGTTATGTAAGTGATACAAGTGATGAGACAGATCCGAGAGATCAGATTTATAATGCTCATAATACCAGAAATCATCATCGTACAATACGAACTGGTACATATGCTTTTATTCCACATGATATTATAAAACGACCTGATGTTATATCATTAGCAACACGTTTAAAATGACACCAGCACACGAGTGCAAAAACAATGTTATCAAATTAGCTAAATCAAATGTTGTGTTTTGCAGAGGTGACTACTTAGCATTTGTTTAACTTTGTCTTTTATTCTCAGTAAACGATCCAAATGAGATAACTGCAGCAGACTTTAAATGTCTAGGAGCTTTATATAAAGCAGATGGCAAAATTAATTTATTTAATCAAAATTTGCTTATTTCAACATCAAATCCAAGAACCACCAACTGGAACAATAACTACACATCAACAAGTTTTAAAATTTTGTTAATTTTGTCACTTTGGTATATAGTTCATGGTGGATGATGTGCACTTCTGTCTTCGATGCACCATGGAATGACTTGCAATTCTTTATTTTACTTATAAAATATAGTATTATTAATTCAGAAATTTCTGGAAGTGCAATTAATATTTTAAAAATCACCTTTGGTATCTGACAAAAGAAACTACCTCTAGCACTATGGAGTGATAAAGTGCCTAAAGCAGACCGACGTGCTCTTGCTGACAGTATATTAGCCATTAGATCAGCTAATATTTCTAATCCAAAGCACAGATTTGGTATGGGATTTGGAAAACCAGTTTCCAACAGAAATTCATTTTTCTTCAACACTGTCTGATTTTGTTGGCATTGATTCCTGGTTTTTATTTTTAATTTTGAAGTTAGATTCAGAATTCATGGTGGAAGATGTTAAACAGTGAGCAAATTGTATTTCATATCAGACTTCAAAAACAAATTTGAAAGGAATAAATGTAGTAAACGATTGTGCTGAGTGAGGAATAAAGCTGATCAATGACTTTTTAATGGCAGCCAAAACTGAAGATCCTTACCAGAATATATTACAAGTAGTTGAGCATGATCGAAAACAACTGCCAAATCTTCGCAAAAGAAGGAAAATTGATTAAAAAAATTGATTAAAAACAAACTTTTAAGCCAAACTCTTCATATTTAACAAAGTAATATTATGAAATATACAATAAATTGGCTTCAATAAATCAAATAATTCTTTCAATAATTAAATAAATGTAAAAAATTGCTTAGTGTGTTATTTTTCTGAGTTTTCATAACTCTCAATTGTCAGGTAGCACACATAGATATTGTTCAAAATGGGAAAAATTTCACATAAATTATTAATTTTGTATGTAGAATAAAAGTAGCTTAGGGACAAAGCATTTGTAAACGAAAAAAAAAATTGATGGGCGTATGATGCACCCTAATACATACATATATATATATATATATATATATATATATATATATATATATATATATATATATATATATATATATATATATATATAAACAATGATGCTACATACTTCTGAATTCGTGCAGCATTACAGCCATTAATGCTGGTAACCTTACACATTTTTTGAGCAATTACGATTGCTTATTGCTTTCATTTGACTGTTTTGAATTCTTATGATTTTATTTTCTCCCCGCCACCGTTGCAGCTTCACCGTCGACCGGTTCCTCACAATGCTGCTCCTATAGCGAAATCCGTCTCCATGTTGCATCCATGTCCTACACACACGCGGATACATACACAATTACGCACACATACACAACTACACACACACACGCACTTATACACACCTACACACATACACAAACACATACACACACACATGAACACAACTACCCACACATTCATGCCTGCACACAGATACAAACACATATGCCTACACACATATACACATACTCCCCCTCCCAACACACAGACACAAACATATATGCCTACACACACATACACATACCCCCCACACACACATTTGTACACACAACTACCCACACACTTTACCTCTGCACACACATGCACATACCTCCTACACACAAACACACATACCCCTCACACACAAACACACATACTCCTCACACACAAACACACATGCTTACATACACACTCGTGATTGCGAAAAACATACTTTGAATTCAAGATATCAAAATTCAAATTAATTGTTTTTTTTTTCTTTTTTTAATATTGCGGTACCCCTATTATGTAATATTGCACCCCTATCTGAAAATCATCAATACCACTTGAGAATTTTGCAGCCGAATATCGCTACAGATGGGGGCACTTAGACTTTTTCGATGCGAACGTCTCTGATAATGTAATACATGCATTTTATCAAGAAATTTAAGGAGGTTTTTTTAAGTTATCCTTTAATGTTTCTAAAAACTGTTTCATTTTTGTACTTTATGTCACATGCTTTGCATGTCATCCAGACATTCCTGTGTCAAATTTAAAGAAAAATTATGTGAGTTTTAATGTTAAATACATTTGGTCAGTGAAGGTACTTCATAATTTGACCTTTCATGTCTAAGATTTTAATACAGTTGAACTCGGTTAATACGAAATGTCAAAAATCCACGAATTTGTTCGTATTAGCCGTTATTGAAACAATTATAAATAAATGATACTGTGAAAAAAATAAAGAAATTCTTACCTATGTTTAAAAAATACAACTACTAATACGCACCTTGTAATCTAACTAATAGCATGTTCAGAAAAAAATCCCTTATCTCTACATAGTATAAAATGAAGTCTCCAAAAAGCGCCTGTTTGTTTGAACTCGCAAAACTCGAGAACTACCCGGCCGATTTCGCTGAAATTTTCACAATTTGTTCCTTTAAGTCCTGAAAAAGTTTGCAGACCAGTTCGAAAACAATTCGATGAATCGTTCTTTTTTTATTCCAGTTTAGGCCCAATTTTCACATAAATTCTCGAATATGGGGGGGGGTGAAAAGTTACTCGCAATTAGTAATATTATATATCGTTGGAAAGGGAAGAATTTTCCGCGTACTACGCAATTGGTTCCAATGCTCTAACTAATTGCGGCGGGAGTTATTTACGTTTTTAGTTCGAATTTGTTTAGGCTTAGCTGAAATTTAGGCACTTCTTTCTTCATTAAATTTCTCAATAAAAGTGAAGGAATTGTTTTACAGTTTTCTTTTTGGGGGGGGGGGACACCATTGAAAAGAGCTACCTTTTTTACTCCAGATCTAACTCGACCCTTGGTCGGAAGTTTAACCCTCTATCTCCATTAGAAAAAAAGTTACAAGCGAATTAAATGAAGTTCAAAAATTTGTTCTCTATTCAAGTTTTTAACCATTTTATTTTGCGTTTCCACGGTAACCGCTTTTTGAATCCATTATCCATCTTTCTCATTTTCAATTCTGAAACTTATTTTATTTTGTGTTTCCATGGTTTCGCTTTTTAAATCCATCTTTCTTATTTTATTTTAATTTCTTAAAAGTATTTTTAATATCTGTCGTCATTGTTTGGAGGGGAAATTTTGCATGATGATTTTTTTTTCTTTTATTTATGCCTGATTGTTGAATATACGTCGCTTGACACAATTTTTGTTTTCAAAATAGACCGGGCAAAGCCGGGCAACGCAGCTATTGTCTTATAAATGAATGTTTTTTAAAAATATTGAATAAGGATGACGGCAATCGCCAATCGCGGAATAGGTAGTAACTCACAATGAAAGATGAACAGTTTTATCTCCGAGTAATTTGAAATGTATACAGATAATGTGTGGGCGTTATTTTCTACGATAAATATTAATTATTTTCTTCTAGATACACAATGGGACTTCTACTACCTAACAAAATGATGAATAATTTCTAGAAATGAAGTTTCAGTATTCAATATCAAACATTTTAAGTAACGCGAGGTCATAAATTTTTGTTCGTCTTAGCCGAGACTTTCAATTTAATGTACGTATTATACGTGAAATGTTTAGTGTAATTAGATAGCAAACCTTATTTAACGAATAAAATGTTCGTTTTAGCCGTGATTTCGTATTAAACGTAATCGTATTAAGAGAGTTCAAATGTATTTTAAAAACTTTCGCGCCAGTGACTACGCGGTTGCAATTTGTAGTCCACTCCCCAGTTCTAAAAGGTAACTATGGCTTGTAGGAAAAATTTGGGGACTAAACGCAAGAGCTATATGCGAAAAAACTTTCAGTGTTAAATCTCAAGACGTGTTTTGATAATCAGTGTGGTGAGCATCACAAGTCAGCGCATTCAGTGTCGATTTTATTCTCTTTTTACTTACTTTTACAAAAAAGTAGGTATTGTATTCGCGAAAAAATTTTCACTCAAAAATCGACATTAATTTCCATTTTACTCACCCCCGATTGAATATTGAGTTTTTTCTGTTTTTTTTTTTTCGACTCGACCACGCGTGGATAAGTGCCTGAGAACGAATAGACATGTGAAATAACCATTTTGACGATTCTGGAGTTTATTACAACGAGTTTTCTCGTGACGTCTGTATGTACATATGTATGTATGCGCGTATATGCACATGTGCGTATGTATGTCGCATAACTCAAGAACGGAATGTCCTAGAAAGTTGAAATTTGGTACGTAGACTCCTAGTGGGGTCTAGTTCTGCACCCCTCCTTTTGGTTGCATTTGGGTGTTTCTAAAGGGGTCTTTTGCCCTTTTTGGGGAGAAATCATTGTTAATTTCGATATAAACTCAAGTGGTGTTACAAGTTGGCGGACACTTGGCGATATATCGCCAGTCTTTTGGTCGCCAAGTTTTTTTTTTTTATCTGGTTTCAATTTGGCCATTGTTGGTGATATTTAGAGAGTAAACTATTGAACCACATTAAAACTACTAATAATGAGAAAATGACATTAAATTGGAGTAAAAGGAAGTCATGTAATGCACACATCAGCTCGATATAGTTAATCTCAACAACCTCGCAAGATTGTTTTCTAACTGTATGTATTTCTAGTTTATGTAATGCCTCAATTAATAATCTGTAGAAACTGTGAATCTAAAATAGCACATTTCCACTATATTTTCGCGATCAAAATCTTATAAAGGAAGGACTTATTATATCACCATTCTTAATATTTCAGTTTTGGAATTTCTAAGCTGAAACATCAAACACATGTTCCATTTTGTTCTTTTGCCCCAAGACAATTTCTTTCTTTTTGATACCCTTTTTCCTTGTATTTTTGTTCAAAACGGTTTTATTTTTTGTCAAATATTTGAAGGACATAAACATCACAAATTCTTCTGTATTATGTTTTGGACACGGCTCATTTGTATATATTAATACATTTTAGGAAACTCTTAGTATTATATGTTCTTCGATTGCATACATTTTATGAAGCATTTTTTATTTCGTTACCTCATAAACAAAGCGATACACAGCCATCTTAGTTCAGATACTTATTTTTTTATATAACAGTAAGTCCAAAAGGATGTAAATATCGACATTATCTGGTAAATATACACATTAATAAATAAAAGACATCAGTGGAAGACCGAATATTTCCTATAAATCACCGGTGGTGGTGAAAGCTAACTGTAATTTCAATATTTCACGGTAACAACTATTGTGTAGAAAGAAATATTTAAGAAAACAACTAGTAAAATGAATCTTTACTCACAGAAGCACCCGAAAATAAACAAATCATAATTAAATTAGTAGCCTTTTAACTAATTTTAATTAATTTAACTTGAAACAATAGTTTAACAATGATTATTTTTCGTGCGATAAATTTAGGTTGTAATGCTCATTTGACTGACACATTAAGCCACACCCCGGGGGGGGGGAGTATATCACATTTCCAATTGGTCGCTTAACACTTAAAGTCCGAACTGTTAATATAATTTAACATCCGAAACAGCCTTTTTTCTTTTCTCATGGAGCTACCTCGCACTCTATGTATGAAACTTGATCCATACTTAGGTACTAATGTGAAAGCAAGTTCAAAACTTCATTTCTCTCACGGCGAATATGATGTAGAAATCAGAGGGCGATTTGCAGCAGAATGATATGTAATAATTGTCTTTCTGCTGTGTGTATCCACCCTGTAATTTTCCTTCAGTATGTTATTTCTTTCCTTTATCTTTATTATGTGTCAATTTGTAGCTTCTAGAATTCATGACTTAGCATGTTATTTCTTACTAAACACATTATTTAACCCATTATATTAAAACTGATTTAGCATCTATCTATTAACACAAAGCAACTATTTTACATTCGATAATCATTTATAGTCATCGAAAAAGATTAGTATGTGCTACTTCAAGGAAATTACTTTTTTTCTCAACTTTTATTTGTTTATTCATTTAACTAATTGTATAATCAATTACAAAATATTATTACCAATAGCAAATTTCACGAAAATAACATCTTTTGGAGTGTATAATAAAAGAAATAAAATTATCTTTTTTTTCTGTTATTTTGAAACAGTTTTTCTTACATTTTACCTTCTCAGATTCGAATGTAGGGGAAGCTGCTTTACCGATGGGCAAAATTTACTTTTCAATTTTTGGTGATCTCTGGAAATGGAGAATCGATCGGTAAAATTTTCTGGCAGAATCTACAACTTATCATCTAATTCGGCAAATTTTTGTTAGGTGAAATTCTCAAAGCTTTCAACTTCAAAAAAATTCTCTTAAAAACCATCTTTTTTGTCCGTGGGTACAACACCCCGTTCACCCCGCTGACAGGTGCCTTTGTACCCATAAACACATAAAAAAATAATTTATAAATTGGTAAAATACACCGCCAGCTCAGTCATTTACAGCCGAGGATTGCAGTTTCGTGCTTATTAGCACTCATCAGCCCGGCATAGGAAAGTGACTGAGCTAGAGGTGGAAAACCTCTTAAGCCAAGAGTGCGAAACAAACTGGTAGCTAATATAGAATTAGCCCTGGCTAATGGGCGGTAATTTACTGAATTTATAAATAGGTCTGAGGAATTCAATTATACTCAATTCATTTTTATAAGCCATTTTATATTAAAATACTTTAAACATCCATTGAAAATAACGTTAAACAAAATATCCAACATAAATTAACCTTTGAAAATAAATCGAAGGATTTTTCTCTTTTTCATTTTTCCTTAATTTTCAACAACAGTGAACTCTTAAAAAAAAAATATTACTATTAAGAGAGTGAATGATGTTATGAATAATTAATATGTTTTTAAGCAAAAAATTAACTAGGTTCATGATAGTATGGCTCTCTATGTAGTACCTTCATAATAACTTAAATTTATATGCAAATTGAAACCTTTAACAAAATTAACCCATTACAAAAATACTCAGTTTATATCAAACCAACAAAAATCTAGAAAAGTCGACTTCAAACGAAAACAGGTGGAATTGACGGTTGGTAGATCCTACAACAGGTGGGTGTTACTTCAACACTATATCTTCAAGCCCTAGTTCAAATTCATCATCATTGTTGAAAGCAAATTTCGGACGTTAATGACAAGGCACCATTTTTAGGTACTTCACATTATAAGAAAACTCAGGTGTAACCCAAGGAGACTAAAAATTTCCTTCCGTGGGTATACATGGTTATATGTCCTTGGGTACAAAGGTAAGCCATTTTGGTTTTGCAAACCAGTCACATCGACACGACCACAGTTTCACAACATTAAAAATCAGAAACAAAACCTTCAAAATATAGGGAACATGACAATTAACAATGCAGTACTGAACTTGTTATACTAAAGTATAATTCATTAGTTAGAAAAAGTGTGTATTTCATTTTAAATGTAAATAAATAAATAAATGAAATTTAACGAAACATGCAACGCTGCTGTATATTTTGAAAACACGTGGTTAAATTTAGGCTTGCTGGTTCAATTAAAGGTATTTTTACAGCCCACTGCTTTAGTTTTTAAAGCTACATTGCATATTTTATACCTGTATTTAACGTCTTTTCTTGCTGCCTGCCTTGTCCAGTGGTCAGAAAAGTCTGGCTGCGACAGGAAGGTCCGGGTTCGAACCTCGTCTCGAGCATGAAAGTACTTTATCTCTCCTGTCCTTGTCCTTTCTTCATGTGAATGTGCTATGAATGGTTTCCTACCCTATAAACGAGTCCTTATGGTACATGGCATTAGTTCGGCCCCATATTCAACTGTCCTCTAACCAGCTCTTTCCATTGCACTTACAATTCCAACTTTTCTTTCTCCAGAAATATTTTACACATTCTATCTTATCCAGTTACACGCAAGAATATCCATAAAATAATGTCGCTTCTCATATCTCAAGCAGATGACTTTAAATATCCAGCCTAAAAACTTTAAAAATTGCAGTTTACATTGTATTTACCAGCCATCCCAGTCTTATTTAGCTTCTTCACTTGTATATTAGTTCTTTTTATTTGCTTATTTTTATTGTTTGTTACCTTATTATTGTTATTGGTTCTTGTAATTATCAAAATTGTTCCAGCGAGTGTCGCTCGTGATCTGTTCTGTTCCCCCAGTCACCACATTCGGTTAAACCCTCACCGGGGTTGGTACGGTGGTGATTGGTGGGGTTTAAATAAATAAAATAAATAAATGGTACACGGCAACGACAACAAAGTATTTTCTTGATCTTAATATACAAGGTGACCAGTAATTAACGCGCTGACGTTAAAAATTAATTTCTCGAAAACTACTGGTTCAAAAAATTCCATTTAAATTCTAAAGCAAAGTACAGTCAACCCTCGTTTATCGCGGTTAATTCGTTCCAGACTTTACCGCGATAATTGAATTTCCACGAAGTAGGATTCTGTCTTTATAAACCGTATATTTTCCTAATTGGAGCGCATAAAACTTACTTAAGACAATTTAAAGAAGTGTTTAACATATGTAGAGCCCCCTAGACATGAAACGTAGCCACCATTACATTTGCATTACTTAAAAAATTACACAAAATACGAGAAAATGAAATATGTTAGACGTAATAGGTATCACATTGTTAATTATTGGGAAATAAACTTCACACACACATGCAGTTCGTACCCACTACTACTAATCTATGAAAATAGCTCAACTTGTTCGATGATGAATTGATTACCAGTTAGTGACCGTATGTGTCCCCGTTCTTCTTCTACAATTATCCTCATTTAAGATATTACGTATGCAACTTAAAAATCTAGTACATTCTTGAACACCATTTACAATTACAGATGTAATAATACAGTGATTTATACTTTTCAGTTAGTGTTGAACGATTAAAAGGAGATAGCGATTACCAACTCTTTCTTCGACGATTTTATACCTCCACTCCCTCAACTAGTACAGCTACAGCCCTCAGAAGAGCTTACCTTACTTAAAAGACATACTTCGTTATTCTTATGTAGGAAACAGCTTACACGAGCGCATAAAAAAAAGCTAATTACTATATTTGGAAAAAAAAAACAGAAACAACCGCGATGTAGTGAAGCCGCGAAAGTCGAAGCACGAAGTAGCGAGGGACGACTGTACAGTATATAGGAATTTGTTTGATGCGTGCTCGATGTGTTTTTAATCTTCAGCTGGTGATATGGCTCGAACGATTAGCGAAATTCTGCATCACTCACTGAAGGGTCAAAGTTTCAATGATTTCAATAACGGTCTGAATCGAAGTTTTCCGGCCTTCGATGTTCTTGGGGTTTCTAGCGTAAAATTTGTCTTTGATACAACAACACAAAAATGAATCGCAGAGGTTCAAGTCATTAGATTGTAGTGCCTAGTTAATTCCCATATTTTTCAATTTTGAGTACCCTGAAGCCAAAATCCGCTCATTAAAGTGCTCTTCAAGCAGATCAAGCACTTCATTGGTATGGTGAAGTGGTGCGCCGTCTTGCATGAACCACGCGCTTTCGAAATCCAGCTCACTTTAAATTGCTGGAATGAATTGATTTCCCGAAATTTCCACAAATCGTTCAGAAGTGAGTCTGCTCGTTGTCTTAAGCTTAAACTCAGTCATATTTTTTCTTTGAGTCCCAATTGGGCAGTTGTTGTTTGAATAATACATTCGAATTATAAAAATTTGCTCAGAAACGCTACATCTCGACATTTTCACTGAAAAATAAACAACAAAAGTCAACTCAATGAGACTGCGCTCTAAAAAAAAAAGAAAATCCGCCAAAGCATTAAATGTAACCACCAAGTCTGGACTTGATAGGCCAAACAGTTTTCGAGAAATTGAGATTTCCATTCAACGCGTTAATTACTGGTCACCCTTTATATTTGTATAAACCCGATGCAATCATCGATATTGTGATAAATGTCATGTAATTTTAGTTCCTAAAATATTTCCGAATAAAAAAGTTAACTATAAATTATTTTTATTTTCAACTCTGATCTATAGTATTGCTACAAAAGGATATAATCATACATTAGATATCGTTTCCACTTTCCAACTTGGGAGCACTTAGTAGTATACAATTTTTAAAGCATTGATAAGCCAAACAGTTTTCGAGAAATTGAGATTTCCTTTCAACTCTCTAACTACTTGTCACCCTGTATATTGATGTAAACTCGATGCAATCTTCAATATTGTGATAAATGTCATGTAATTTTAGTTTCCAAAATATTTCCGAATAAAAAAAGTTAACTATAAATTATTTTTTATTTTTAAGTCTGATCAATAGTATTGCTACAAAAGGACATAATCATACATTAGATATCGTTTCCACTTTTCAACTTGGGAGCACTTAAGCAATATACAATTTTTAAAGCATTACAATTCTTCAAACAGTTGAGTTGCACTTTGACGTTTTAATGTTTCGTATTATTTACAGCTATAGATTTGATAGAAAAGAAGAACGCTTTTAGATTGATTGCTTCTCTGCTTTTCAAATAATTGTATTGCTTAGTTTTCTGTCTTTGAAATTTATTTTATACTTTTATTCACCAATATTTACTATATGAAAAAAAAAGAGAAATTGTTTTAAAGTGTGTTTTACAATTTTCTAAAAAACACATTTGTCCTCATAAAATACACAAAGGCTCTTATCTTGAAACCCTATTGATAGATAAGAACTACAAATAAATGTGATTTAAATTTTTCTCTTACAAAGTAGATGTAAGCTTTGGATATACAGGGTGTGGCAATATAACTTCCTTATTTAAATGCTCAGTAAAATCCATTTTGTGAATCAGAATGTTTTGGTGCGCTTTAGCTATGCATACATAAAGTTTTGCATACATAAAGTTTTGTTTTACGTAGCTCCGACTCCACAAACATTGGCAGAGTTGCGAACTCTAAGGGAAATGACCGATTCCAACTCCGAGTCTTTGAATTAAATACCTTTGACTCTCGAATCTGACTCTTTTATCCCAAAATGAGATTGACTCCGACTCCGACTTCGCAGCCATGGTTTTAACTAAAATAATTGTTGTTAATATGACTTGTTTTTATTTTTACTATAAAGTTTTAATTTATGTATTCAGTTTTCGGTGGATAAACTCGAAGTCCTTAATGTTTCTACAAAAAGATATGCGCAGACGATTTTTTTTTTTTTTACAATGAGAATTATTTCTTTGAGTTGACATTTTATTGATTTTATTTATTTCGGAAAGTACATTAATTCATTAAAAAAATATTTTTTGGCAACAGGGAAAAAACAAACGATTTTTTTATATGATGTTTTTATTTTAATGAGCACATTAATTTTATTTTATTATTATTTATTTTTTATTTTTTTAATTTTTGAAAGCGGTTTAAGATTTTTTTTAATGGAAAAAAGTGTATTAGCTGCTTTGTTTAAAAGGTGCTGCTATTTTATTTGTTCTTTTATTTATTCATTATTTTTTACGCATCTAATTTTTTAGATGAGTAAGGCATAGTTTATTCCTAGAAATCAACTTAAAATATTAAACAATTATGTTTGAAAGAGTTTGCGATTTTAGCTATTTTTGAGAATCTTGATCACATACTAGAAAGCAGATATGCGTATGCGGGAAAGTAGGTTCGTTTAGTTCTAGACGGAACTTCTTGTTTACCATCAATTTGTGAGCCTGACTTGATTTTCTGTAGTATTTTCCGAGTAAAATAAAATTACAATCAACATGAAAATCGGCCTTATAGCCCCAATTACATTAAAAATCTCAAAGAAAAATAATCTAAACCTATAGATTTTAAATTTTACATGCTAAAAAGTTTTTTTTCTTTAAACAGAAAACTTCCAACTACAGAATATGTTTACTGTTTAAAACACTTAAAAATTTAGTAAAATTATGAAAATATTTTCGATTCAAATTAAAACATGCTGTTGAATAGCAGCATATAAATATATGTTTAGCCGTTATAAATGCTGAAAATGCGTTTAATATTTCAGCATTTCAAATGTTTAAAAATTTAATGTCTATAAAAATCATTATATAAGTTATATAATGTCTATACAACTTATTATTCATACTAGGGATAGTGTATGGAATTTCGTCGCGAAAAAAAAAATATCGCTCATTTAGAGGAAAAATTACCTTCTTAGAAATATAAAATAACAAATGAACCTTTTTTTTATATAACGTAAGTCTAGAAGAAATACGCCTCTTGAGAAAAGAACCTTAATGAAACAATTTGGGTATTCGAACAAAGAAACGAAAGTTGGGGATATCATAACCGTAATATCACTAAAAGGCAATCTATAAAAGTGTGTGGAGCTTATAGTCTCACAATCTGACCATTTTGTTATGTTTGTTTCCGAGTTGAGGAGAAAAAATATCATGTGATCCAAAATGTACAGTGCCATAGATGTGAACATTTATTTTTTTTTTTGACTTCCGATTTTTTTTTTTTTTTTGAGCTATCACACACACACACATACACAAACGCATACACACACACAAACACATACATACACGCATACATACAGACACCTACACATAACACACACAAAAACGTACACACACACATACACGCAACTACCCACACACTCATGCCTGCACACAGACACAAACACATATGCCTACACACACACACATACACCGCCCCCCCCCCCCGCACACAAACACTCATACACACAACTACCATCACTCATGCCTGCACACCGACACAAACACACATGCCTACACACACATACACATACCCCCTACACACAAACACACATACCCGCACACACAAACACACACACTCGTGATTGCGAAAAACATAATTTGAATTCAAGATGTCAAAATTCAAATTATTTTTTTTTCTTTTTTAAGAACAATTTTAATTAGGTACAGAGAAATTCTGGTGCAATGGACATCAAATCGTGTTCCTTGTAACGATAGTTTCGTTGTATTGGAAATCAAGCAATGTAATGAAAATTAAATTGGGACTGAAACTTCGTTGAAACAGATATTTCATAGTATTGGTAGTTGTAACGGAATTTCACTGTATCACATAAATATCTTAATTTGGGAGGGGGGTGAAAACATCTCGCGCAATTTACATTTTTGTACCCTTAAAGGGAAAATGATTTTTTATGTTCTGAGAACTTATTATGAACACCGTAAGTTAACTCGAATGTTGGCAATAAATGTTGGGGGGGGGGGGGGACTTTCTGCGTCTCCATAGAAATATTTTTATTCGTCGGTGGCTGTTTTGCTGCTGTGTATAGTTTTAGCGTTAGTAAGGCGAAGGATATGGCAACAGTTTTTATTATTATTATTTTTTTTAACTGATATTTTTTTTTCTTTTGTAATTTTCAATTTTATTGTTATTATCTTCGGATATATTCAGAGCATTTTTGATTACTGGTTGTGATTATGGTTAGCGGTTTATGTTTTCGACTATTTTTGCTCGCACTTCTTTTTCCATCTTTAAAATCAAGATATTGGGAAGAAACTAATTTAAATCATGAGAATTATCTATATATATATAAATAGGGTAAAATCACAAGTTTTTAATCAATGCTTCTTATGGCAGATTAGCGGAAGGAAGGAAATGAAAAGTACGGCATTAAAAAGTGGTTCTCGTTGCTACTTGCAATGCGCATGCGTAGAGCTTTGTTTTTATAAAATTGTACAACATTTAAATATGTAGCAAAGCATCTGTGGTGCAATCGGCTATAGTGCTCGGTTTATATGTGTCATTTTTAAAAAGTAAAAACCTGCTTTTTCGGTTGAAAGTAAGCCAGCTTAAACTATAAATGTAAAAACGAAAGAGGAAAAAATACCTTGATATTGGTCGAATTTTTTTATAAGAGCATACAAATGTACGAAAAGTAAGTAAAATATTGGTGGAACCAAAACTGTTACGAGTGTAAAAGTAAATAAAATAAATAAATCTAAACTTTAACGAGTGTAATATCTACTAGTTCTTTTTATCTTTCTCTCTCTCTCTCTTTTGTTTTAAAACTTTTGTAGGATTGAAGACACACTTTTTTTTGAGAAAGAAAAAACTAGAACCAATCAATCTAAGTGCTGATAATCAATTAAAAATTACTCTAGGTTAAAAATTAAAATAAAACACAATGCTTAACTCCCAAAATATTTAAAAAATATGCTCCTATAATTGAAGTAGAAATGCACGAACTTAAAATAGCATTTCATTTATAATTATATCCACGTTGATGAAAACCTATGAAATCAATCTAAATATATATCCACGCCCTAAACTTACGTTCCTGGGCATGACACTGAAGAAAATTAGTTATTTTCCATAGAAAGGGCAACATCTGCATCATTGTGTTTTCCTCTTATTTTCTTTCCATACCTTCATGGTAAATCGTTTTCTTCCCTGAAACCTCCTCACATAATGGATAAAGAGATACTTTCGGAATATCTGACATAGTTGACACCTGATTAAGGGATGGAAAAAAAAATCAGCTGCAATTTCTCTTTCGTGTTGCATCGATTACACTTCATATTTTTTTCCTTCTATGGTTTATTTAGGTATGTGCAGCTCAGCGAATCTTTTCTCATCCAAAAGAAGACGCTTTGTGCCTCGGATATTATGACATCAGATATTTGTTTGCGTAATACATACATAACTTTATTCTGAAGCTGACATTTTTTTTCCTGTGGCATAATCCCATTAAAGATAATATTTTTGCATTGTTTTATTATTTATTGAATTAGCTTAACTCTTTGTTCTAGCTGTCAAGCATTTTGACATGCATATCAGAAAAGTCAGGCAGACTTAATTTCATAATAAAATTGTGTGAAGCGCTAACAGCATTTCTTTTATCGATTTTCATTTTTTTTTTTATTTACACACGCACGCACACACACACAAACACACGCGTTTTTTATACATGGGCGATTCCACTTTTAACTGACTGAAATTTTTAGAGCAAAACTATGTATTTTGCAACATTCAAAGCAAATATACTATGTGCAAAAGGATCTTTTCTCCTGAACTATTGTATTTTTTAAGCTTAATTTAATGGTATAATTGAATTTTCGAAATACATTTTGAATGATTTTAATAAAATAATCAAACGCATGTAACTGACTGACATGGTAGTTTTAAAATTTCAGTCAGTTACCGTGTTTTTATCATTTTTTTTTTTTTTTAATGAACCAAAATATTTTTCGAGAATTCAATTACACATTAAATTCAGCCCCAAAAATAAAATAATAGAAGAGACAAGATCGTTGGCAAAACGTACATTTTGCGTTGAACGCCACAAAATATTTCCTGTTTTTTTTTTTTTTTTTTTTTTTTTTTTAATATGTCAGTCTCGTGGAATTGCCTATATATTATGATATAATAATTTGTAAGAAAACTCGTTAGATACAAATAAGGTGCGAATTTATTTTCATTTATACTGCATTTAGTTAGTTCCAAAAATTAAAAGAAAAACTTAATATGGCTTAAAAATACGACAATGCGTGAAGATATGCACTCGTAGATATCTAACAATCATAGATGACACTTTATACTGGTCGTGACATGTTGCTCACTTGTTGCGACCAGCGCGACGCGATTCATTTGCACTTAGCGAATGTGAAACACGAATAATAAAAAATCGTCCGACTGAATATTAAATAATTTTTGTAATATTACACTTTTAGATATAGTTTTGGGGCCGTGGTAGCCGGATCGGTAGAGTGTCGGATTCGGGGCCGGAGGGTCCTGAGTTCGAACCTCGATGGTCGATCACCCAACGTCGTCATTAAAGGGGACTGGGCGACGTTAAATATGCTCGTGGTCTCAATGTCCTCAAAGTGAAACGATACCTCTGGGAGTGCTAGCACCAGATAGCTATTAGCTCCTGGACTAGATCTAAATTCTCATTAACTGTTCGATCCGGTGATGGTGCTGCCATCTATCGGTACATAAAATAATTGAGGCAAGGCACTTAGTATGCAGTCCTCGACATAAATACAGTTGTAGTCAGTTGTGACTCTGAATAGGAATAGGAATAGATATAGTTTGCCCTCCAGTTTTTTGTTGTCAACTCTTCTATCGATCTTTGATGTCTGAAATATATGTATAAACCAATTGTTGTACTTTTGTGTACTTCTTTGTACACGATGTTTGCGGCTAATAAGGCCTACCAAATTTGATCTTAGGCCTTATTATACTCCTTTGCTTTTGCAACAATGTTTGTCAGTTTTACATCTTATTTTAAACATTCCACAAGATATTATGGATGTTTATAAATAGTTACGACTATTTACTAATTGGTTCAGTGTTATAGTAGTTCCTCAAGCAGACTTTCTAAAAAGTTTTACCACATGGTTTACGGTTGTAGTTCGGGCGATGAAACCGACAATGTGCGGCTCGCTCCAATAAAAATACATCATTTCAGGAGCTCATGCCTACTCCAGAGAATATTATTGTTACGATTCTGGTACAATTTCAAACTTTCTTCGAAACGACAATTCCAATCTTGATAAAAACACAATGAATTTACATGAAATACACCGCCAGCTCAGTCATTTCCAGCCGAGGACTGCAGTTTCGTGCTTATTAGCACTCATCAGCCCGGTATAGGAAAGTGTCTGAGCTGGAGATGGAAAACCTCTTATGGAAGCCAAGAGGACCAAACAAACTGGTAGCTAATGTAGAATTAGCACAGACCAGACGAGTGACCGAAGCAATGGTACGGTTCAACTCGCTTAAGAGGTTTTCCATCTCCAGCTCAGTCACTTTCCTATGCCGGGCTGATGAGTGCTAATAAGCACGAAACTGCAGTCATCGGCTGGAAATGACTGAGCTGGCGGTGTATTTCATGTATTTCTGGTTTAGCCCTGGCTAATGGGCGGTAATTTACTGAATATACCATGCCTTGCCATCAACATTCAAGTTGAACCGAACCATTGCTTCGGTCACTCGTCTGGTCTGTGCTAATTTTACATTAGCTACCAGTTTGTTTGGCCCTCTTGGCTTCCATAAGAGGTTTTCTATCTCCAGCTCAGTCACTTTCCTATGCCGGGCTGATGAGTGCTAATAAGCACGAAACTGCAGTCCTCGGCTGGAAATGACTGAGCTGGCGTTGTATTTTACGTATTTCAGCTTTAGCCATGGCTAATGGGCGGTAATTTACTGAATACAATCAATTTATTTACAAATATTAACAATAGAGCTGGTAACAATTGCAAACATCCAGGATTTAACCGAATATCGTTAAACACCGTACATTACTCTGTATACCACGCATTTAAATCCAAAATGCATGAAAAGAACAAATTTGAAAATCACAGCGCAAGCGCTAATACATTCACAGACAGCAGTGAAAAACGATACTAAACAGTTAGAAAGTAAAACTGAATCTCTCTCTCATTCACAAGACGTCCAGCGTTATATACCCAGCGAAGAAACATAAAGAAAATCCCACAACGTTCTACCAATTTCTCATATTTTCTTTTTATTCCATTCAGAAATGTTATCCGGGGACCATATACATTATACGAATGTTGGGGGATTGTATATTCATTACAAGAAACAATTTACAGGTTAAGTTACTACGATAGTTTTAGATGAAAAATAATGGAACAAACGCCAAAATTAGCCAAAACACAACAAATTAACCATAAAAACAATTACTATTTACAAAACTTGTAACATTGTAATAAAACAAACAAACAAATTGTTAGAAGAAAAGTCATTATGTATCATAGAAACCCAGTCATCAAAGACTTGTTTGACATAAACAAGAAAGAGAAGAAAATAAAAAAGACGTAAACCATCAGTGAAGAGAATGATACTAAAAAAACGATGCTATTTGGTACTGTCGCACACTTGTGAGAGGATCAGATGAATGACATGAGACTATATCTAAAATGCGGCAAGTGGTATCATAAGGAATAGGCGGGTGGGGCAGTCTGTTAAACAACATAATTTTGAATGCCCTGACGGTTGTTAAACAATTTTTTTTGTCATTTTGAAGATTTTAAGCATGATTAATGGATATAGATTACAATTGATCTCAATTATCAATTTTAGAAGCTTATTATGATTATTTAAAAGCGTTTAAGTTCTTAGACCTTATTATCCTACCATAGTATAATAAGGCCTAATGACAAGGTTTTAAAAAATGTTTTATTTCATGCTTGTTTTCTTCAAAACTGGTGATTTTCTGTTAGTTTCTTGTAGTAATTGATCTGTATGTTTAATTAATACAGCAATTTGTTGGTTCGGATACATAGTTTTTATTTTATGTCAAATCCCTCTTAGGTAGACCTTATTACCCTCACTTACCTTATTTTTTTAATCACCTTGTTTGAAGGTAAATCTAATCGCAAAATCTTGCACAATCAAGAACTAGTCATAGGATACATTTGGATAGTTAATATGAATATTCCATTAAAACCCATCATTAAAACTAATTCAAAATATCAAAACTCAAACCTAACAAATAATGATAGCATTTGGAAAAATATTCCTGAACAAAACAGGAAGATATTAAGATAAATAAATACCTTTGTGCTGAATAGTAAAGTCAGACAAAACAACGTAAGTAGAAGCACAAATTTGTAAATTACAGCAGACATGTGTTTCGGCGTTACTGGGAACGCCTTTTTCAATGCAAAAAATAATGAGCTTTTTCATCCATAAGCTCATTATTTTTTGCATTGAAAAAGGCGTTCCCAGTAACGCCGAAACACGTGTCTGCTGTAATTTACAAATTTGTGCTTCTACTTACGTTGTTTTGTCTGACTTTACAGGAAGATATTGTCTAACTAAAAATCAATCCAACAAATACATATTATGATTTGTTTTCCTATGTGGCGTATCTTAATGCTGATATTTCCGATGACATTCATTTTGAAAACTTTCTCCTTTCCTTAGGGAGAAGTTGATAGCGATTACTAATTTAGAGTAAACGGAAAATGTTCCTACTGGTTCAGAAATCTTTTTAAAAGTAACTCCTAAATTTTTTGATCATCGCTTTTGCTACTTATTATGATCAGGAATAAATCGTTGCATGTAAGCTTTTAAATTGAGCACATACATTTCACGAAATCCCGCATGAATTAGATCCGAAATTAGTTTCTTTCAGAAAATAACATAATTTTTAAAGAGAGTACATAACTTTCTTCGCTTTCATTTGTCAGATAGCTGGAAAATTTGAGTGAAAGTGTGATGCTTGAATGGAAAACTATTACAATATTTCATATTATGTGTTTTATTTTTTTCAGAAAATATTATCTGAGATGCTTTTTCTCTTGAGTTAAAATCGCAAATACTGTTTTTAACCTTACTTTTAATAAAACTTGTTTTCAACCAATTCATTTTGCATAAATTGTTACAGATTGCTACAAGACTTTACAAAGCAGACTTTACAAAGTGTTTAAGCTTAAAGAGTTATCAAAGAGCTAATAATTCCTGAAGCATGTATAAAATGTGTAACGGTATTCTGTTTCGTAAAAGAAGTTAACCCCTTCAGTCGGAATTATGAAATATTGGACCAAAAATGTTGATATTTGGTACACAGTGTACTATGGTAAAGGGTATCTTATAGACAAAATTTTGAGTTTGTAGGAGAAAAATTAAAAGAGTTATGACACATCCAATATTCCGGACTTATATTTTTGAAATCAATATTTCATATACAAAAACGATAAAATACCGAACAAACTTCATTATAAAATGTTCTACAAACATTTATAAAACATAATATAAGCGTTTGAAACGATTAATTAAAGGTAATATATTTTTTTAAAAAATCATTAAAAAAACCTCGCTTTTCAGATGAAAATCTATGGTTGGAAAAATGAGCCCTTCTCTATCTCTCAATCCTTATATGTCAGTGTTGTCAATCACAAAACAAAAAATTATTTCCCAGATTATAATAAATAGAATGTAAAGAGTCAACTACAAAAAAAATCAACTAATTAAATCAATTATTAAATTATTAGCAGCTGTTTAAACTGTATGTCCGGTATACCGGACACCAGGTCTGAAGGGGTTAATACATTCAAGCAGACTTTTTGTCGAGAGGTGTGATCATACGGCATAATACGTTTCAATGCAACACATATGTCAATGCCACAGTAAAAGCTTTAAAATTCAGAGAAGTTACATCTAGAAAAACCAAGAGTGGCTCCGAAGCGTCTCGAAGGGAGGTCACGGGAGGTCACTGTGACCTACGAAAAATTTTCTCGAAAAATTGGAGACCGTATTATAATGTTGCGAATTCTTATTTTCTTTTCTTATCCCTTTCAGACGTGGTGTCCGGTGTATCGCACAAGAACTTTAAACAGCTGCTAATCATTTATTAATTGAATAAATTACTCGATTTGTTTTGTAGTTAACTCTTTACAGTCTGCTTATTATTATCTGTGCAGGAACTTTTCATTTTGGGATTGAAAACATTGAGATTTTGGGATTGGGAGAATGGGACAGACTCATTTTCCCAAACACGGATTCTCGTCGCAAAAGTGAGGGGGTTTTTTTCTTATTTTTTAAAAATATATAACCTTTTATTAATCGTTTCAAATGCTTATACTATGTTTATTATTGTTTAGAGAATATTTTACAATGAAGTTTGTTTAATGTTTCATCGTTTTTTATCTGAAATATGTATTTCAATAATACTTTTCCGGATTATTGGACGAGTCTTAACTCTTTTAATTTTTCACCTATAAACTTGAAATTTTGTCTATAAGATGCTCTTTTTTATAGTACACTGTCTACCAAATAAAAACATTTTTGGTTAAGTATTTCAAAATTTCGTCTGAAAGGGTGAATAATGTCTAATATATCATCTTATTAGATGTAAGTATATGTGCATGCGCATATGTTTTTTTTTTATCACTCAGTAAAATTCTGAGTTTCTTTCCGGTAAGTTCAGAATTTCCACCACCCAAAAACTTAGGTTCGGAGTGCCCATGAAATCACTTTTTCAAGAAAAAAAAAAAAAAAAACAGGTATCGAAATAACATAAATTAAACAAATATTACAAGTATAAATAATAATAAAGTGCCAAATTCAGAAACAAATAAACGTATGACAATCAAATATAAGTTCTAAGAGATATTTTATATATTGCTAGTGATACCCGCACGGCTTTACCCGTAATAGAAAAATCAAAAGATCTTTTGGTTCGCTTGTATATTTACAAATAATATACGGTGAATTTTCTCGCCAGTTGGCTTGTACCCATCTTATGGTTCCACGTTATGATAATTTCGTATCTCGCCAATTGGCTTCTGCCCATATTATGACTCCACGTTATGATAATTTCGTAATTTACTCGTCCATCTTATGATATTTTTTTTCTTAAAATTGGAATAGAAAAAGAACCACATCGAGTTTTTGGAAAATCGCTTCGAGGTGTACACCCCCATGCTACATAATAACTTTGTGCCAAATTTCATGAAAATCGGCCGAACGGTTTAGGCGCTATGCGCGTCACAAACATCCTACATACATCCAGACATCCTCCAGACAGAGAGACTTTCAGCTTTATTATTAGTAAAGATTTAATAAGTTACTTTTAATTTACAAAAAAATGAAAGCATTAAGCCAATAATGAATAAGCCATTAAAAACAAATAAGTGGCGAACTTGTATTGCAGCCTAGACAGCTTGCATTTATTTGAATTAATTTGCGTGTTTCCTACAGTTTAGAAAATTCAATACATGAACAAAATAAAGATGAACGAAAAGGTTTCATTCGTTATTCTTGAGCGTCAATGGACGGACCTCTATGCCAAATTTGGCAAAGATCCAATGCAAAATGAACTTAAATTTTGAAAACCCCAGGGGATAGCGGAAATCCCATCTGAGTTCATAGAGCACCAAAGAACCTCTGTGCGCAATTTGGCAAAGATCCGACTTAACTGTGGATTTTTATTTGGAAATCCCCTTCACATTTCGCACGCGGTCACACACGTAACGCTCCAATGTCACACACGTAACGCTGATAAAATATTGTAACGGATTCGGTGCGACTTCCGCTTTCTTGAAATGAAAACACAGTTCTTGATAAAAACACAGGAAATTTATTTACACTATGTACAGGAAAGATCTTCAACAACTGCGAAATTATTCATCAGCAATTAAGCAATTAGCACACAACACCGTAAACTCAACGTTTACACACGTATTTACTTCCAAATACGAAAACAACACAGCGAAATGCCTCGCTATAAACAGAGCTAATACACACTCAGCGCAAATTCTCAATCGAAACTAAACTGTTTATCCATCGCTAACGGCTTAAATACACCGAAAAGAAATTTCTCAAATATTCCACACGCTTCTGTAAAGTAGTAGACCGTTATCAAATTTTTATCAATGAACAAAAAGGAAATAGGGGTCGTATACTTTAGCCATATGAAAAAGGGGTTGTATATTCATTACGGGAAACTATTTACAGGTTACGTTCCTACAATAATTACTATTTACAGAATTTGTAACATTGCCCCCTTCCTAAGGACTGCACGTCCCGGGCAGTACAATCCCCAGAAAGGGTGTCGAACTTCTATCAAAAGTTTACAAATATTCACATTAATTAATAACTAACAGATACATAGGAAACACAATAATAACAAGAAATATTACTAAACATTAAAAGCAAAAAAATTATCTACAACTTTTATGTTATCAACCATGCTTGTTTACGTAATACTCATGAACTATGGCCATAGTATGGGGCTAACCGATCATAATGTACAACCCTAGGTTTTGCATTAGGTGATTTTTGGATCCTCACTACGACGTCATTTAGTCGATTAACGACTTTGTAGGGTCCATCCCAATGCGACTGCAATTTGGGTGACAGACCTTTCCGTCGGATGGGATTCCATAACCAAACCTTGTCGCCTTCGTTGAATTCATGTCCAGTAGACCTTGTGTCGTATCGAATCTTCATCTTCTCCGCCGCGATGTTGATTCGCTCTCGTGCGAAGTTATGAACGTCTTCCAACCGGGCCTGGAGATCCTGGATGTACTCCTCAGGCGATGCAGGCGCATCCGGAGGACGACCGAAGACGAGATCACAAGGTAGCCGAAGCTCTCGTCCGAAGAGCATCTGAGATGGGGCATATCCGGTAGTCTCGTGGACAGCACTGCGGTAGGCCAGCAGGTACAAAGGTAGCTTCTTGTCCCAATCCTGTTGATTTCTGGATACCATAAATGAGAGATTGTTCAGGATTGTGCGGTTAAATCTCTCCACCATGCCGTCCGATTGTGGGTGTAGTGGTGTTGTCCTAGTTTTCTCAATTCCGAGAATTTGACATAGGCCCTTAAACACAGCAGAGATGAAATTCCTCCCTTGATCGGAATGAATCTGCAAAGGTGTTCCATATCTCGAGATCCAATGTTGGACTAGAGTCTCTGCTACGGTGGTAGCCTCTTGATCTGGAATGGGATATGCTTCCGGCCATTTGGTGAAGTAGTCGATGGAAACAAGAATGTATTTGTTCCCATCAGCAGTTCTTGGTAGAGGACCCAGGATGTCGATCCCAATTCGTTCGAAAGGAGCTCCAACGTTGTACAGATGTAGCTTCCCTCTGCTTCTCTTCTTCGGTCCTTTACGAGCAGCACAGGCGTCACAAGAATGGCACCACTTCTCCACGTCATCCTTCGCCTTGCTCCAGAAGAAGCGCTCCCGAACTTTGTTGAGGGTTTTCAAGACACCAAAATGTCCTCCAGTCGCACTACTATGTATTTCTTTCAAAACATCTGAAATCCTTGATCGGGGAAGTAGTAACTGCCACCTAGATGTTTTACCGTCGTCAGATTCCCATTTCCGGTGTAGCACGCCGTTCCGTAAATGGAGTGAGTTCCATAAAGCCCAGTATCTTTTTGTTGCAGGACTGAGGATGGAAACGTCCTGCCAGCTAGGTCGCCGACTGTCACTCTCCATGAATTCCAAAATTGGTTTTATGTCGGGGTCTTCAAGTTGATCTTTTCGAACTTGGTCGTCACTCCATGGATCAGGTTCTGATGATGTTGAAGTCACTGTCACCTAATAGGCAGTAGGGCTAGTCGTTCCATACTGTTTCTCGATTCGGGAACAATAGTGGCAGTTCTCAGGACAGGGTCTCCTTGATAAAGCGTCAGCATTACCGTGAGATAACCCTTTTCGATGCTTGATCTCCATGTCATATTCCTGGAGCCGCTGTATCCATCTGGCTATCTGACCTTCCGGATTTTTGAAGTTCAAAAGCCAAGTTAATGAGGCATGATCTGTCCGAAGCAGAAATTTTCGGCCGTAGAGGTAATGATGGAAGTGTTCTACAGCTTTCACTATGGCCAATAACTCCTTTCTGGTGACGCAGTAATTTCGCTCCGACTTTGATAAGCATTTGCTCCAGTAAGCGATGACATGTTCATTTCCGTCAATTTCTGGGGATAAAACAGCTCCGATGCCCTCGTTGCTCGCATCAGTGTCCAGGATAAAGGATTTTTCAGGCTGAGGATAGGCGAGGATAGGCGTTGATGTTAAAGCCTCCTTCAGTCGTAGAAATGCATCTTCGCATTCTTTGGACCATTCAAACTTTTGCTTGCTCTCCGTCAGCTTATGCATAGGTCGTGCGATGTTGGAAAAACCCTTTACAAACTTCCTGTAGTACGTGCAGAGCCCCAGGAAACTTCGCAGCTGATGGATGTTTTCGGGACGACTCCAACTTTTGACCGCAGATACCTTTTCTGGATCGGTTTGTACACCTTCAGAAGAGATGATGTGACCAAGGTAGTTCACTTCCCGGCGGAACAAATTACATTTGGACGGGCTTAACTTCAAATTGGCTTCCTTAAGCTTTTGCAGCACCTTCCTAAGGTTTGCCAGATGTTCTTCGAAACTGCGTCCCACGATGATGATATCGTCTAAGTAGACAAGACAGGATTCGTAGGAAAGTCCTCTTAACACTGTCTCCATAAGACGCTCGAACGTAGCTGGTGCATTGCAGAGGCCGAAGGGCATCACTTTAAACTGCCATAAGCCTTGTCCAGTTGTAAACGCTGTCTTCTCTCGGTCATCAGGGTGTATCTCAACCTGCCAGTAGCCGCTCTTCAAGTCCAGGGTCGAAAACCACTTGTGTCCGGAAAGAGTGTCTAAGGTGTCGTCTATCCGTGGAAGAGGGTAACTGTCTTTCTTGGTGATTTCATTCAGTCGTCGGTAATCGACACAAAATCTGGTGGAGCCATCTTTCTTTCGGACCAAGACGATGGGAGAGGCCCAAGGACTGGATGACGGTTCGATTACATCATTCTCCTTCATCTCTTTCAGGAGGGTCTCAACCTCTTCCTTCTTGGTGAACGGTAGTCGTCTTGGATGCTGTTTAATAGGGGGGTGTTCTCCAGTGTAGATCCTATGCTGCGTTAAATTCGTCCGGCCCACATCCTCCGATGTAGATGAAAACAGATGCTTGAAGTCGTCCACCAATTGTTCCGCAGCAGTTCTTTGATCTTTCGTTAATGGTGCACTCCCAATTAACTTCGATGTCAAGGACTCAGAAGACACAGTCTCGGGGGAATTGATTCTTCTAATGATGCAGTTTACTGGAGTACAAGTTGCTAACACTTCACCTTTCCGGATATTCCTTGACCTTTCACTCACGTTGGCGACTCTCTCAGGAATTACATCTTTCTTTAGAAAGGTCCACAAGCGTAGATGCTACAAGCACTCCTTTTGGGTTATTGCTTAAGTTGGGGGATTCAATGAGTCCAAATCGAAAACTATTGCTTTCTTCAATGGAGCCGGGTATTAATGATTCTGACCTTGAGGGAATTGACAAATCTGTTTGGGCAATTATTTGATGAGCGGATTTTACATCACTTTCTGCGGGAAAAACTGCTATGTCTTCTCTCGTCGAGTGCAGCTCGTTAGTCTTGAAGTCGAGGTTGAAGTCATACTTCTTTAAAAAGTCCAATCCGAGAATGAAGGGGTCTGTGATAGCAGCAACGAATGCCGTATCATGGTAAGTGGCATTTCCAAACACAATTTCTAAGTTTACTTTACCTTCAATCTCGATCTTGTCACCTGTCACAGTTTGGAGGGTAACACAGGGCGGCGTCCATAGAATGTTGAGTCCAAATTGACGAGCCACATCTGTTCTAATGATTGTAACATTGGCTCCAGTGTCAATAATCAGTTCGCAGGGAAACCCGTTCACGTATGCGTAAACAAACAGTCCATTACTGCCGCCACTCGTCGATGAAATCTGGAAAACTTTAAGATGGGGCTCATTCCAATTTGGCGACCTCCGCCCCGCGAGATTGCCATGGCTTAGTTTTCCTGGACCTGGGAGGGAGAGGTGCTCTTCCCTCTGGTTTCTTGGCGAGCTTCACAGTTTCTTCGTAAGTGACCGTCGCCGCCACATTTCCAGCACTTAAGTGATTGTCCATTTTGGTACTTGGGAGCCGAAGTCCTTTTGAGGATTCCTGCAATTTCTTTTATTTGCTTTTCCAGTTCAGCAAAGCGTGACGAAACCGGATCAGACTCATCAGTTTTCACGCCTCGGACTGAATGGCGATCTTTGCGGGTTGCTTGCTGGGCGGCCTCCAACTTCATCGCATACACAACAGCAGAACTCAGGTCTTTGACATCCGCCATCCGTAGAGCTTTCTGGATTTCCGGATCTCGAACCCCGTCGATGTAGTAGTTGAGTGCCAGGTTGTCCCGAACATCCGCAGGACAGTCGCAAAAAGCAAGATGAGACAGTCTCTCGATGTCCGCCGCGAGCTCTTGCAGGGTTTCCCCGGTTTTCTGGAAACGGGACTTCAACTGGAGTCGGCTGAAATCTTTCTGGCACTTCTCACCGAAGCGAAGCTCCAACGCAGATGTGAGGGCGGCGAAATCCAGGCGCTGGCCGTCCGGAAGGGTCTGAAGAATGTCCGCTGCATCACCTCTCAGGGATGCTGCAAGATGGCAGGCCTTGGTAGCAGAGTCCCATCCGTTCGCTTCCGCCACTATCATGAACTGAGTTTGTAAACCTGCCACGAAGTTTTCCCATCAAAGGTGGCAAGTTTAATGGACGGACGAGCAACCGATGTGGGAGCGCCAAACTGTACAGAGCTGCTTTCCGCGGTCGCCAATCTCCTTTCCAGGTCTTTAAAGATGTCTTCTTTAAGTTGATGAAATTTTCTATCTTCTTCTTCCAGTTTATTTTCTACAGCATTGCATCGGCCTTCAACGGAACTTAATTTTTCTTCAAATTTCTCTTCGATTTTATTTTCCACTGCGATGAATCGGCCTTCAACTGCCTCAAACTTTCCTTCAATAGCATCAACTCGATGCTCTATCTCATTAAATTTATTTTCCATCACAGTCTTTACCGAAGTAAGATCGTTTTTAATTTCCTCTTGGTTAGAAACTAGGTCATTTTTCAGCACCGTTAAATCACTTTTCAATTGGTTTTGATTAGCCGCCATATCATTCTTTAATTGTTCTTGATTAGCTGCCATATCATTTTTTAATTGTTCTTGATTAGCTGTAAAACTTGCAGTCAAGTCACTTTTTAATTGTTCTTGATTAGTAGCCATATCACTCTTCACAGAGGTGATTGCGTCAAGAAGTTGTTTTAATTGTTCATCCATTGCGCGAGTAATCACCATAAAAAATAAAGTCCTAATTCAAAAAAACTCTTTATGAAAAAAAATGTCCAAAGTCACACTTACTCCAAGAAAGTCCAGAAGAAGCCCCACGTTGGGCGCCAAATTGTAACGGATTCGGTGCGACTTCCGCTTTCTTGAAATGAAAACACAGTTCTTGATAAAAACACAGGAAATTTATTTACACTATGTACAGGAAAGATCTTCAACAACTGCGAAATTATTCATCAGCAATTAAGCAATTAGCACACAACACCGTAAACTCAACGTTTACACACGTATTTACTTCCAAATACGAAAACAACACAGCGAAATGCCTCGCTATAAACAGAGCTAATACACACTCAGCGCAAATTCTCAATCGAAACTAACTGTTTATCCATCGCTAACGGCTTAAATACACCGAAAAGAAATTTCTCAAATATTCCACACGCTTCTGTAAAGTAGTAGACCGTTATCAAATTTTTATCAATGAACAAAAAGGAAATAGGGGTCGTATACTTTAGCCATATGAAAAAGGGGTTGTATATTCAGTACGGGAAACTATTTACAGGTTACGTTCCTACAATAATTACTATTTACAGAATTTGTAACAATATTTTTGTTGCTATTGTATCAGCTTTAGAAAAAAAAAAATATTTGTGGAATGTTTACTCAGTATACTTAGACACATGCGCAAAAATACTGTTCATTTACCTTTTTAAATTTTACAGGAAATTACAAAATCGTATGAGCTATAGCTAATTTTCAGATTTTCTGAGTCACACACGTAACGCTGTATTTAAAATTTTATAAAACAAATTTAATATATTTTTTTAATATTTTTAATAAAATTTTATAAATAAAATCGTCCTGCAAAAATAAAACCGCCACCTAAAACCTCTTACATATCTTCTGTTAATCCAGTAGACACTGGTAAGAAATATTTAAAAAATATCATATTGATTTTTATCGTTGTTTGCAACGAAATGGTGTCAAAAAGTCACTCACGTAACGCTGGAATGGCCCAATAAATGAAATCAATTCATTGTCATCATTAGCAAGGAAAATGTATCTCCAGACGGGACGAGTATATAAAAGTTAAACTGAAAAATATAACCCCAAATTCATTTTTCCTCATTATGCGCAAATGATCCCTTATTCATTATCAATGCTTTTAGACCTGGATTGTCATTAGTGTCATTATAATTAACATGAATTAGTTAAGTTTTCATTTCCTAAGATTTACAGTTGTAGTCAAAAAGTTAGCTCAATAGTTTCTGTTATTGCATTTTTCTCTTTCTCTCTCCCTCTTTTTTTTTTCTTTCGTAAAAGCATAAACTGGCTGGTTGTAAGTTTAAGCAAGTTAAGTAAGTTATGGCTGGTTGTAAGTTGCAAGTTTTATCTTTAATGATCTTCAGATATGGGATTTTTTTAATGCTTTATATCTTTCATTACAACGAAATAAAAGAAGCACAGTAAGTTTTATTCAGATATCAATTTTAAAATGAACTTAGTTCTTGAATCAGCTTAGATCATTTGTGTTCATGATAACTGCACAAAAGTACGCATGAGTAATTTAAAATACATTTTTGTACTTTTAAATCCATTTTGACATCCATACATTGTGTCTATACGTTAGTGTGTATGGATAAATTGCGCATAACTCAGAACTGTGACATTTTTGAGGACTTTTCAACCTATCGCAATCGAAAGAAACAAAAAAAAAAAAAAGCAATTAAATTGATTTTAATTCTGACATTTTGAATTCAAAGTATGTATTTCGTAATCACGAGTTGCGACAGGACCCTACTCATTGGAGTTATAATTTCTAGAAACGGCTCCTGTCCCCCCGAACCTTCCCCTCCTCCTGAGCGGTTACGTGTGTATAGTTGTGTAAGTGTGTGCGTAGGTGAGCTTCCATGCATGTGTAGGCTTGTGTGTGTGCGTAAACCTGTGTGTATGCACGTAGGCGTGTGTGTATGTGTGTGAGGATATGTGTGTACAGGACATAGACGCCTCCGCGCAGGCAAAGCGGATTCCGACATTTCCGACGCACCTGCAGACGCCGGTGGGCGGTGGTGCTGCAGAGGCCCCTGGTCCAAGCTGAAAAAGGAACCACAACGCCAAGGACGGTCAAGTGAGAACAATAAGCAATCGTGATTGCTCAAAAAAAAAAAAAAAAAAAAATCCATTCGCATAGAATGGAGCGAAAATGTTTTTTTAATTAATACCTCCGTCAATTAGCGTGTGTTTTCAAAACACATGTATTGAAAATACTAAAACTCGGAAATGGCTACTAAAGAAACAAAAAATAATAAGAAGAAGAATTTCGGTTGACCACAGAGAAGAAAATGGTAATTTTCTTCACGTATTAATATACAGTGTGTTCCGCTTTAACCTGCATGGCCTCTATTTTCGCAACTGTTAGTCCTAGATGCATACTTCCAATTTCAAAATAGGTTCAAAAACAAATGCAGAGTTAAAATTTTGAAAGTTTGAAGTGAAAATAAAAGTAAGTCAAAAATACAAAATTTAACTTTTTATACGGGCCCCAGGCTCCCTATTTATGTTTAGAGAGAAAATCTCCATTGAAAAATAATTTCAACACAAAAAGTTTGAAATTAATATGACCAATATTCACCGAGATATGAAACGCAGTGTTTTGTAACTAACACCACTTTACACTCGTCGTCAATAACACCTTTTGGTGGAAAATTTAGCGGTAAACAAGTGTTTGAAATTATTTCTGCGTATAAAGTGTGGTTTTCCAAATTTTTCGAGGTTTTCCAGCATAACATTTGCATTTATTTTTGAAAAGCAATGAAAAATATAAATACCTTGTTATACCTTTTTTACTTTTTATTTTTTTTTTTTTTTTTTTTTTTACTTTGACAGCCTGTCATTCTTCTGAAAAGGTGATAAGTTAAAATCTCATCTTCTGTATGGTCCCTTAAAACATAAAGTGAGTTTTAGTCGCAATTTTTCAATAACTGGTTTGACGCTCAACTCGCTGCCGTTCTCAAGGAGTTCCAGTTACATACATAGATATATGGATAAATATTTTCGGTTTCTAGTATTAGTAGCAGTGACTATCTCACTTTTTTAGCTTGCACTACCCTCTTACGTTGAGTTTTTTTACACCATTGTTCTTCGAAATATCGTTAAAAAATAAAAGATATTTTTAAAGATCTCTACACTTCTATGAAGGAATAAACTGTAATCCCGTAGCATGCGCAAACGAATCAGGCTTGAAAAGTGGATAATAAGCACGCTAAGGTACGAATTGAAATATTTAACTTTATTAAAAACGAATGATTTAAAAAGAACGGGAAAAAATTTTTCAACAAAAACCCGATACATAAACGAAGTTTTACAGTTCCAAGCTATTCCTTTCCTGTAAGGATTGCCGGGGGCTGTATTCCAGCAGGATAATGCCCGTCCACATGTCGCCAGGACTGTCAAATCCTACCTTGATTCGCAGCATGTACAGCTTCTTCCTTGACCTGCATATTCCCCAGATATGTCGGATATGTCACCGATTGAACATGTGTGGGATTTCGTGAGGCGGCGTCTCGCTCGTGATCCTCGTCCTGTTGCTTCGACAGACGAACTTTGGTTGCGCATACAAACAATGTTGAAAACTTCCGCAGGCAGATATTCAAACTTTGTTTCACTCCATGCCGAGTCGTGTAGCAGTTGTTATTGCTGCGAGAGGTGGCCACACAAAGTACTAATTTCTATCTCTTTTTAATGTTTGTTAGGTTTGAAAATGTAATCCTTTATTTGTACCATTACCATTCAACTGTGTATTAAATTTCATTCATCTATGATGCTTCCTTCATGGCCTTCATGGTGTTGCAATTTTTACAAACATGAGTGTATATATATATATATATATATATATATATATATATATATATATATATATATATATATATATATATATATATATATATATATATATATATATATATATATAGGGTGATTATAATTAAAGTTCCATTTTTAAAACGCTTTTAAAAATAAAACCACTGGTCAGAATGACGTCAGATTTCAACAGCATATTATCGAAGAAGGGGGAAAACGTATGGCAAATGAAAAATAAATAGTTGCAATTTTTAGCAACAGATGGCGCTGTAAGCTTCATAATTCAATGCGCATGACTGCTGCCTTGATTTACATACTTTTTCGAAGAGACTGGTGCCTCCTAAAGCCCTCGATCCGTCTCCAGGTCCGGATCCAGGGCTTTAGTGCCTCCGGTCCTGTTACTTGTACCGTAACTGGTAAGCGCTGTGAATGCCTTTTGCGCAACCACGTGATTTCAGCTCTACAGCAGCGCGGATGCGTGGATGAAGTCATTTTTATGCAAGATGGCGCACCTCCGCACATCGCGAATCCAGTGAAGCAGCTGCTGAAGCGCCATTTCGGAAATGCTAGAATTATCAGCCGCCATTTCCCCATACAGCCTGACCGTCTAGATCACCTGATCTTAACCCGTATGACTTCTGGCTATGGGGCTATCTGAAAGCTGTTGTGTTCAGAGCTACGATTGCAAACTTAGCTGAGCTGATGGCACGCATTGCGCCACACATTTTAAACATTAGCCCGGAAAAACTTCGATCAGTTATAGAACACGCTGTTTCTCGATTTTAACTTGTTTCAGAAAACGGGGGACATCATATTGAACATTTTTTGTGCACTCTCATGACAGTTAAAGACCAATTTGATGAAAGAATAAACGACCGCTATTAAATTATGATGCTTACAGCGCCATCTATTGCTAAAAAATTCAACTATTTAATTTTCATTTGCCATACGTTTTCCCCCTTCCTCGATAAAATGCTGTAGAAATCTGACGTCATTCTGACCAGTGGTTTTATTTTTACAGCGTTTTGAAAATGAAACTTTAATTATAATCACCCTGTATATATATGTATATATATATATATATATATATATATATATATATGTGTGTGTGTGTGTGTGTGTGTGTGTGTGTGTGTGTGTGTGTGTGTGTGTATATATCTTCTATATTCCTGTAGCGAAATATTCTTTTCTAAAAGGAAAAACAAAAAGTATCTAAGGAAAATAAAACTGTTGTCTCGAGAAACTTAGAAACTTAAAAGCAGAGAACAAAAATATCTCTAAGGAGCAATGTACTCAGTGTATGGGGAGCCTTTAATGTGAAAAAAGTGCCAACGGAACAGACTTCACATCTGTGACTAATATTTCTTGATTTGAACAGACTCATTTCTCTAAATTATTTTTGAACTAAAGCAGTTGTATTCCTTTTAGAGTCTACGTACCATTTATCCAGAAGATTAAGGGTCTGTTGCAGCAGGAAATAAGGTCATTGTAAGAAATGTTTAAACTGGCGTTACGTCAAAATTCAAAGCAAGCAAGACAGATTGCATGCCATAGTAGTAGTTAAAGCTTCAACTTGCGATTTTAAATTGAGTTGCACAAAAAGTATAGATAAGTGACTTTCTATAAATGACATCACACTATGGTTCAAAAAAAATGGCCCACCTCGCTTCATTCGGCATAAGGTGTCACACCTCAACTTACCCTGTTATGATTTTTTTTCTTATCATATTGTTATTAAAACGTGTGTCATGTCACACGTCTTGTTACCTCCTCCTCCTCCTCTGGCATTAAACTCACAATGTCACAAACCTAACTACCTGCTCCAAGTGATATCATTTGTTGACGACCGCTTCTTAAGTTGCTCATGACAGGTTTTGAGCTGTGTACTCCCTATAGCAATGCTTTGTTAGGACAATGCGGCGTTAATCAAATTAGTGTTTTTGATTTATACCTCTGATAATCCGAAGTTGTTTTTAAATTTTACCCAACGATGTACTATTTTTTTTTTTTTTTTGCTTCGCTTTTATTCATAAATGATTAGTAAAGTAAAACTATATAGAACGAATAGATTTTTAACCAATTATCTAGTAAATTAATCAAGATATGTGTTTCGTATTTTATGAACGGCTTTGAAAAATGACCTCTTTTCAACATTTTATTTCTGTCGTTGAAATCTGCTTTTTTTTTCTAGTTTTTAATTTTCATTGAAACATAAATTGAGGAACAGGTATGAAATTTTAAAAAGAAATTGTTCGAACTAAGCTCTTTCTGCGAGGTTTGAACTAAGGCTGTTCAATAAGTAAAAAGACTAAATTTAATTAAAAAATAAATAAAAAAAACCATCATTATTTACATGTTTTTTTTTAAGAATAACTTCAGAGGGACAAAATTCCTTTATTCCAACGTCAACTTCTTAAAAACTTGTGAACGTTAATTTTGTTAGAGCATTTTCAAAACTACCTCCGCAGAGTTTGTACATGCCTTGTTGATTCCAAAATACTTACCTCGTAAATGTTTCTTAAGTTGACGAAACAGACAGAAATCACTGATGAAAAATAATTCTTCGATTCCCCTTCGGACTGTGGTAGCCCGATCGGTAGAGTGTCGGATTCGGGGCCGGAGGGTCCTGAGTTCGGACCTCGATGGTCGAAGACCCACCGTCGTCATTAAAGGGAACTGGGCGACGTTAAATATGCTCGTGGTCTCAATGTCCTCCAAGTGAAACGATACCCCTGGGGGTGCTAGCACCAGGTAGCTATTAGCTCCTAGTCTAGTTCTAAATCCTCATTAACTGTTCGATCCGGTGATGGTGCTGCCATCTATCGGTATAAAAAATAATGGAGGCAAGGCACTTAGTATGCAGTCCTCGACATAAATACAGTTGTAGTCAGTTGTGACTCGGAATCGAAAAATCAAAATCGATTCCCCTTGATGATAATAGCAGCAGTGTTAATCATTGTCTCTGTGATGGACGTTGAAGGTTTTCCCTCACGTTCAATATCTTCTATATTCTGCCTGTCTTCCTTAAAAGCTGCATGACAGCAAGAAGTATTGACTCTAAACATTGCTTCGTAGTTGAAAACTTCACTTATCATATCAAAGATCTTCGATGCTGATTTTCGCAGACGAAAAGAAACTTTAGTTGCGTAATTCGTTCATTTGTCGTTCTGGTTTACACTGTGTGGGCTTTTCTTTCTTCTTTTATGCACTGATGAAGGGGCTTGCATTTACAGCCCCGAAACAGCTGTATGCTGAGTTTTTAACTCTATTTTAATACTTTATTTGTACTTTATACACGTTGTTGTCGTTTTACTTATTACAATCCACACTGGAGAGTTATGTTTGGGAGATATTACAAAGACAAACATGACGCGCTGTTTCAACAAGATACACACTGTAAAAACGATTCAGAAACGTTCCTGGAAAATAATGGGCAGCTGATGTGCCCAATTTCTTCCAGTAACATATCTTGGAAAAACCAGGAACGCTTTCCGATAAAAGTCAGAAACCTTTCTAAAATTACCCTTGAAACTTTATGAAGAGGTGCGAAATCTGCCCTGTTAAAGCCAGTCATCTCTCTAGAACCTTCTAGAAAAATTGAGTACTTTTAGTGTTTTCGATTAAAACCTTCCTAATTTACCAAGAAGGCTCCATAAAAATCGGAGCGACCACGGCAAAAGCTATGCAAGAAGGAACCAAGCATAGCTCGTGCCTGCAATTCCTGCCTTGCAAAGCTGTAGCTATCCATTGACATTTTCCATCTCATTGGGAGCTTAGTCAATCTGGACAGCCCGATACACTTAATAAACACGCTCATTCAATCTGTAAACTGGTTGCTAAAACTCTTTTCCACAACAGTGAAAAATCTGCGCGCGTGCAACTTGTAGCGATTCAGGAAACTTTTTTGTGAAGATACTTGTTTTTACGGGGAAATAGGTGAAAACGTGTGAAATCCCGAGACGTTCCACGGAAATAACCAGTAACGTTTCGGAATTTTTTTACATTGCATATTGTATACGTAAAATTTAACAGGCTAAAACGTTTGCTATTTTAAAAATAAATTAATCAAATAAGATTGTTTTCAAAAGCGTTAACTATTTATTGCTACTTATTCGTGTGCGGCACGTGCAATATGAAGGCTTTCTAAGATCTAAAAATAAATTTTGAGAAATATTACAAGCAATGGCAATTTCCAGAAGATCTTTGTCTACCACAAAAATTGTTTTTTGTGCAAGAGATGTAAATGTGTTTTGCCTTAACAGATTCGAATTTAGAACACTCAATATTAAAAGATTGAATATATACCTTTGTGTTTGAATTGTAAATAAGATATAACAACGTTTTATTGCAGAAAAATTGCAGATTACTGCATGCACGTGTTTCGGATTAAAAGGGCCCCTTTTTTTCAATGCAAAAAGATTGAGCTCTTTGCATAAAATCACTTGTTTTGCATTGAGAAAAGGGGTTATTTGTAACCCCGAAACGCGTGTATGGAGTACACACCAATTTTTGTGCAATTAAACGTTGTTATATTTTATTTAACTCAATATTTATCTGAATAAATCCATTTTCTTTCATTTGAAAATTACATGTTTTATTCTGGTTATATGTATGGATATGGACATATTTAAATGCTTGAATAAGCATTAATTTCTAGAAGTACTGTGAAAACAATGAAACACGAGTAACTGTGTAACGAAAACTATTCTTTCTTTTTTGAGATCAAAGCCACTAAGAATGATTACTTTTCATCATTAGAACTGCAAAATAACACGTAGAGAAAGAGAGTTATTTTCTTTATCGTGTATCGTCTATCTAGCTTAGAGATGCATTCAGTTTATAGAGGATCATTTTCTTTGTGAAAGATAATATCCCCCTTTTGCTTTCAGATAAAATAATTTCATCAAAAGGAGTGATCACGTACATTTAGAATCAAGAATGAATTCCGTAAATGGAAAAGAAATATCATCTTCGATTTTGCTTTCTCATTTTACTTCATGAACTTCCTTTATAAAAGGTTGCCCGGAATAAGTGCTTTGCAGCGCATCTTTTTCTTTAACGGTGAGGCCATTAGATTCACGGTTTAGATAGGAAACAAAAAGAAACTATTTTTCGGTATAAAGAGCTAATATCTGTAACTCAATCCCTTACACACACACACGCGCGCGCGCGCCCACACACACACACACACACACACACACACACATATATATATATATATATATATATATATATATATATATATATATATATATATATATATATATATATATATATATATATATATATATATATATAGAGGGTGTCCCAAAATTAACGCAAGATTTGAATTTGCCGCCATTTTCGTAATAAATTGTGGGCAATCTTGAAAAAAGAACAATTTGGCAGCTGAGGGTCTAGGGTTATTACAAATGGAGCGTTTTCGATTCTATAATGCGTTTTCATTATCGAACAATTATTTGAAAAATAATGGAAGTTTGGGCGGGTCAAGCGGTTTACTGTTATTGGCGCTCGATATCGCAATTAGGTAATGCACGGGTGGTTGTGGGATTGCTGACATAGACGTTTGACTTCAAATAACCCCATAGGAAGAAGTCTAATGATGTAAAATCATACGATCTAGGGTACAATTCGTATCACCGAAACAAGAGAGTACACGAACAAGAAATTCCTTATGCAGTGATTGAATTGTTTCGCTGGCTGTATAATAGCATAACACTCCATTTTTACTAACCCTAAACTCCCAGCTGTCAAATTGTTCTTTTTCCGTGGCTGCCAACAATTTACAGCAAAAAATGTGTGCATTTCCGCAAACGTTAATCCTAGATGCTCACTTCCAATTGCAAAAATGGTCTAAATATGGTGCAAAGTTAAGAAATAGAAAATTTGAAGAAAAATAGAAAATTTTTGAAAAAATACGAAATTATATTTTTTTATGTGGATTGTATGTCTCCTAACTTATATTAAGGGAAACAATGTCTGTTGAAAAATAATTCCTACACAAAAAATTGAAACATTTGCGACCAAAACTCAAGGATGTATTTTGGTTCAAAGTTTTGAGGAACCGTTCTCTTTAACGCCACTAAAAAACTGACTTTCTAGCTAAATCAACTGTGTTTTGCATTCTACACATCGAACACAGCCCCATCGAACCAATCTCATGTTCTACTTTTGCACATGCCCGCTCTTTTTAGTGTTACTAAGTTCCATTGCCACCATTTAATTAACATCCCTTGTGTATATAACTTTCGGTTCATTCATAGAAGACTCATCGAAGACTCATCAGTAATTTACTTAGTAAGTTTTGTTTTAGGGTGTGCATCCATACTAATATATTATTAACATACGGAAAATGCGTTGGTAGACAAGTACAATTTAACAAACACTAATCAACAAAACTCATACCCATTGTATTTCATCAGATTCCTTCTGACGAATCATAAACAACTGTATTGAGAACTCGGTTAAAGAAGTATGCGAGAGAATTTCAAAAAAAAAAAAAAAAAAAAATCCATGATCCAATGTACTCGTAAATTACTTACACATTCAGTTTTCATTCTGCGCAAAGAACTAAAAGATTATAACTTATTCAATAAACTTATTAAATAGGTTATCATCATAACTGATAACAAATAATAAATATCATAGTGTTAGGGTTCTGTGTCTTTGTTTCTGAATAATTTGCTAATTTTGTGCATCAAAACTTTGTTGATTGCCATTCTCACTAAGTATATATACTTTTAGCTCTCAATTGTTACACTCCATTTTACAAACTACAAGGGATCAAATTTAATTTGTGAACATGAAGATTCCATGTAACATCAAACAGCCATTTTCAGTCAAGTAAAAATTATTTTATAAATTAATCAATTGACTTATTAAATATATTATCATTATAACTGATAAAAAGTAATACATATCATAATGTATTAGGATATTTCAGAAAAAGTTAAATTAATCTTTGCCGTAATAAATAAACACGCTCATTGAAAGATGAATATTGAAATTGTATTATGCTTAGTTTTTGTTGCTAACTTTTCTTGCATTTAGCAATTCAGCTATTAACTCAAAAGTCACTTATACATTAAGTCCATCTTTATTAATTCTTTTATTAACCAAGAAATAGTAGTTTTAATGCCGTGTTAAAGTAGAACTTTTCTAGATGGGTTTGACCCATATTTTTTGAAGGAAAAAAAAAGTTGCTGAAGTTTGTTTATGCTATATGTATGTGACGCCAAGCGTTTTTTTAAAACTGCGTTTTCTTTATATTTAATGTTCTCCTAAAATGGAACTATAAGGTTTATTATAGTGATATACGCATGCCAAATAATTGTTTTAAAAGAAATAGTTTTTAATTGCAATTATGATTTTTATAAGAAACAAAACAAAAAATAATACATTTATGTCGTGGAAACTACATAAATAGAATTTAATCAAAATCAAATTTTAAAACTAGTATGTTGTGGCCATCACGAAACTTTCTTCTATATTTTTCTTTTTTTTCTGATCCCTCCCCATGCTTGACGAGGAAGCAATATTCCCAACAAAAACAAAATTACACATGCAAAAAACTTGGCGACCATCCCAATGTCTGAATTATTGCAGAAGCAAAGCAAAGAGCGAAAATCGAAAGTTATTTTAAAAGCCTTGCTTGAATTAATTACAAATATTTTATTTATTAACAAACATACGATGGCAACAGTTAAAAATTTTAAATCATTGAGATAATGTTTCGGATCGTTTCCATACAATAAAAATCACGAGATATACGCAGACGACAATATATTACGATTTATCTTTCTTATTGTTGCATTAATGAAACTATTTTTATTCGCAAAAAAAAAAAAAAAATCAACACCTCTTGGAGCGATTGGCGTCAAAATTGAACCAAAGCCTGTTTACATATGGATTCACATATATTCCAAATTTCAACCAGAACGTTAACCAGAACGTTGCATTACTTCTTGAGATAGAGCACTCACAATGGAAAAAAAGAACGGGCGATTGCGCTACCCCCCTTTTTAGCTGTTGACACCAAAATAAAATCAGCTCTTATACCCACTAAGGGCTACTTGCCGATAAATTTTTCTTTCATTCGTTCATTATTTCTTGAGATACAGCAGTCACAATTGACGACAAAAAAACGTTCTATAGCTCAACCCCCATTTGAGTTATTGACACCAAAATTGAATCGGCACCTGTTCCTGTTAATGGCAACATATGGACCAAGTTTTGTTTGATTCCGCCAGTTACTTCCTGAGGAATAGTAAGAACGCGTAACTCAAAAAACGTCCCATTGCTCCCCCCCCCCCCTTGGAGGAATTCGCGCCAAAAACCAATGGGCACAAGTTCACATAGGGGCACATTTGTGTATCAAATTTCGTTCGATTTCATGCGGTAGTTTTTGCTGTAGAGCGGCCACAAAAACTGGTCACACACAGACGTGACACAGACCCACATACACGCACACACACACACACGCATGCACACAGACAGACATTTTCCAAAAAATAGTCGAAATGGACTCAGCACACCTCAAAACGTTCGAATCCGTCAAAATTCGAAATTCGAAAATTTGCACGAATCCAATACTTTCTCCTATATATTAGATATAGAAGAAAGTAAAAATCCAATCTGTAGACTGCAACAGGGATTTTTTTTTTTTTTTTTTTCAATTAACACTTTAAAAAGCTGTGAGAAAATAGCATCATATAGCTTGAAATGAAAATGAGCTGTGTAGTGTTTTTTTTTTATTTATTTTTAGAAAGATATTTTATTTTTTATATTTCATTTTAATGAAACTTTTACTTTTCATAATGCAGAATTTAAAATTTACATACATGTAATTGAAGTATAAATTGAACATTGTATTAAGTTTAAGTTTTAAAACACTTACGTTATAAGAAATTTATTCATTTTAAACAATATGCATTTATATAGGAATTTTTCTTTTAAGAAAATGCGCTTTCACTAAAACTGTTACTTGATGTTATTTGCATTCATACAATTCTCACTCTACTAGAATCCACCCAACACCCCAATCCATTTTCAGCTTAGTAGAGAGAAGTACAAAACATATGAAGCAAAAGACGAAATCAAGTCTTAAAGTATATTCAGAAGAAAAAAAAACACGCATCTGCTCCTTTGAAGAAATCCCAAAGACCCTTTTACCAAAGCTTTCCTCAGAACTATTGGTACGTTTGTGTATTAAAATCTTTCTTAAAGGTCATGCGTGACAACAAAGAAAAATTCCTGCTTTTATGCTGCTGAAAGGACTTTATGTAGAGATTTTTATGTTTCTGTATGTTTTACGACGGAAACACAGACAGTGATAAGAGACGGCGTAGTGATTGCTTCCTGTCTCAAGAAACTCTCTTCTGTTCTTTTTATCTTTTACCGCGTTTGGTATTTTTAGGAACCATGCTGCCACAAGGAACAAAAGAAATAAAAACGATATTAGTTATCGTTGCAGAAGATAAGATTATTTTGTTGATGCATAATATTTAGTCGGGAGATAAAGTTGGTGTATATTCATACAAAAATACTCACACAGTTCTATGTAATGACTTTGGGTAATTTTTTGGGATTCTTTTATTAACTGAGAAATAAGAGTTTTATTGCCGTGTTAAAGTAGAACTTTTCTAGATGGGTTTGACCCATATTTTTTGAAGGAAAATCAAGTTGCTAAAGTTTGTTTATGATATATGTATATGATGCCAAGCGTTTTTTTAATAACTGCCTTATCTATATGTTTAATGTTCTCCTAAAACTGAAATATAAGGTTTATTACAGTGAAATACGCATGCCAAATAATTTTTTTAAACGAAATAGTTTTGATTGCAATTATGATTTTTATAAGAAACAAAAAATAATACATTTATATCGCGGAAACTACAAAAATTGAATCTAATCAAAAACAAATTTTTAAAAATATTTTTTATATATAGACTGCAATGAGCATTTTTTTTTTCAATTAACACTTTAAAAAGCTGTGACAAAACATTATCATATAGCTTAAGACTGTTTTAAACGAAATAAAATAGGGTTGTGTAGTGTTTTTTTTTATTTGAGCAATCACGATTGCTTATTGTTCTCACTTGACTGTATTTATGTGCTAGCATTTTATTTTCCCGCCAGCACCCTCTGCAGCATCACCGTCGACCGTCTCCTCACGATGCTGCTCCTATAGCGAGAACCGTCTCCAGGTTGCATCCATATGTTACACACACGCGTATACATAGACAACTGCACACACACACACACACACACACACACCTACACACATACACAAACACATACACACACAAACACATATATACACAAACACACATAACTATCCACACATTCATGCCTGCACAAAGACACAAACACATAAACCTACACCAACATACACATACCCCCTACACACAAACACACATACCTTCCCTCACACACAAACACACTCGTGATTGCGAAAAACATAATTTGAATTCAAGATGACAAAATTCAAATTAATTAATTAATTAATTTAGTTTATTTTCAGAAAGATACTTTACCTTTTATGTTTCATTTAAATGAAGCTTTTAGTTTTCATAATGCAGAATTTAAAAATTACATCCAAGTAATAGAAGTATAAATTGAACATTATAATAAGTTTAATTTTTAAAACACTAGAAACTTGAGGTCTAGTTAAACAATCATATGGAGGATTTGCATTTTTTTTATCGCTAAAAATCGTTTTGTAGTAATATGGGTTACGTAAAGTTTTTTTTTTGTTACATTAGCAGTCAATTAATTCGAAAACCATTTACATGTGTTCCTGCGTAAAATTTGTATATGAAACGAAAAATAAGTACCCATGCCATTTTCTTCGTTCTTACATTTTTTCCAGTTGTTTTCAAAATCAAGTGAGTTGAAGCTTAGGTCTTTAATTATGACTTTGGTTTCTTAGTTTTTTGCTTCTTATTGATCATGTTCGCATTGAAAATTAATAAAACAAGAACTTTATCAGTTTATAATTACCTCAGTTATTTGTAGTTGCAAATGAGGAAGGAATTTAAAAACAATCAAAGTTTTTGGAAATTATCAAACAATGACTAATGTTTAAAATGGTGAAAATGACTTGAAACAGAAGAAATCGAAATAGGTATCAAAATACAATCCGCATTCTATCTCTCAGAAATTATTAAACTGCTGTTGCGTATGAGGCAGTGAGAAGCAAAGGGATGTAAGTGGACCTTTTCCAGTTTTGAGTGAAATGACTATAAAGATAACGTCCTAGGTAGGCTTTCATTGATTTGTTTTTCTAAATCATGCTGCACAGCAGCAACTAACAGGCCTACTAGTACTATCTCTTTCCCCAAGACAGAGGAGGGGTTCACCTGCCATTTGTACTGGTTATCTCCAAATTTTTAATTTTGCCACTTGCATCCCTTTGCTTCTCACTGCCTCATATGGTTTTAAACGCTACTGGCTGCCTAACAAATGAAAGGTGCAAAAGCTTTTGAAAGAAATTTAACAATTCGAATATCTAAACACTAGTTATACCTAAAATGCGTTTATTGAGCAATCACGATTGCTTATTGTTCTCATTTGACTGTCTTTGACGTTACGCTGATTTTATTTTTCCGCCAGCACCCTCTGCAGCACCACCGTCGACCGGCCGCCTCACGATGCTGCTCCTCTAGCTAAAACCGTCTCCAGGTTGCGCCACTTACTCGCCTACACTTACACATACACCTACACACACACACACACACCTACACACACATACACACACCTACACATACACGCATACATACAGACGCCTACACATACGCACACAAACACATACACACATACAAACACATACACACACGAACGCCTACAGTTACACACACGAACGCCTACACGCACAGAACTGCATACACAACACTCTCACACATGCATACATACACACACACGCCTCCACAAAACACATACACACATACAAACACATACACACACGAACGCCTACACGCACAGCATTGCATACACAACACTCTCACACATACATACATACACGCACACGCACCCACACACATGCGCCTACACAAACACACACGCGCATACATACGCACACACGCTCGTGATTGCGAAAAACATAATTTTAATTCAAGATGCCAAAAATTCAAATTAATATAATTTTTCTTACTTTTATTTCTTTCAGGATACGCAGAAGTGAACCGCAAAGACACACGAGGGCCTGTTTTCCGCATGGAACCGCCACCAAAAGTGGATTTTTCAAACAACAGTGGCACGGAGCTACGCTGCAGTGCAGATGGCTATCCACCTCCAAAACTGACGTGGCTAACCAAAAGTGGGGATATGATTCGTGATATACCGGGTCTTCGTCAATCCAGATCGGATGGAACCTTAGTTTTTCTGCCTTTTCCAAGATCAGAGTACAGACAAGATGTCCATGATGCCATTTACCAGTGCTCTGCGTCCAACATTGCTGGTAGTGTGCTTAGCAGAGAAGTGCACGTAAAAGGAGGTACGTCGCAGTATGTTGTATCCTAATGCAGACTAAAATAGTTTCACTGATTGCATTAGTATTTGAAGGTATTACATGACTGTTGGCTACAATGTAAAGACTAGGAAAAAACACTAAACAGTCGTATGAATTTGAGTAATATGTACACTAGGCATGCGAAATTTGTTAATATTCCCAATTAAAATTTATTGTAAAATATGCCTGATGTAAGTTTCTTTGAGGGGTCGTCGTTACCAAGTTTAAAATTTCAAATGGCAACCCAATTTTTAACTCAAATTAGCATAACGCTTTCTACGAATTCTTTACCTATTTTCAGATGATTTGGTGCATCCTTTGCTTTACAAATAGAGACAGCTTCCCCTTGCAAAGTTCAAATGCTTTTGATACCCAGCGTTACCTTCATGTAAACTGCAATACATCTATTTTAGCAACCGTCAGTTCTAGATGCATACTTCCAATTGTAAAAATAGTTTTAACAAGATGCAGACTTAAGATATTAAAAGTTTCAAGCGAAATAAAACCGAATAAATAGGAAACCTAACTTTTTATACCGCCATGGGTACTCATAGTTTATATTTAAGGAAATAATCTTCATTGAAAGTAATACCATCACAAAAAATTGACACATTTGCCTCAAAATTTTAAATAAATATTCCAATTCAAAATTTTGGACCTCAGAAAGGGGAACATGCAGAAGATGAGATTAGAATATATCTCCCTCTCAGGAGAATGACATGTTGCCAAAGTAAAGAGACAAAGTCTTTATTTTTTCCATTAATGATGAAAAATAAATCTAAATGGTATGATATGATACGTAGTAATACAAAACAAAAGCTAGTACAATTTGAAAAAATTAACTCTATGCACACGTATAAATTCTAACCCTTGTTAGCCGCCGTATTTCCCACCAAGACATGTAAATGAGTACCAGCGGAACATGGTATACTTCACAAAACACTTCTTTTCATATCTGTGTGAAAATAGGTTGTACTAATTTTAATATATTTGTGCTGGTATTATTAGTTGATGGGGACTATTTTAGTAAATACAGTTATGATTAGGTATCTTATTCAAAGATAGATTTCGTATTTTTACTAAGTTCCTTTTTTGTTTCAAGCTTTTGATATCTTGACTCCGAAGTTTAGTTTGACCATCTTTGTAATTGGAAATATGCATCTAGGACTAAAGATTTTCAAAAAAAAAAAAAAAAAAACGATGACGCGCTGTATATGTTCCCGCATAGTACAGTGAAACCTGTGTAAGTTGACCAATGGCGGTGCACGACTTTAGTTGTCAACTTAAACAGGTGTTAAACTTATAGAGGTTGAATTATATGAAATAGATCTAATTCTGTGCTAGAAAATAGAGGTCAACTTAGACAGGTGGTCAACTTACAAGGGTGGTCAACTTTACAGTATTTGGACTACCACAGTAACCGTACTTAAAATATAAAAAAGAAAAGAAAGAAAGAAAGCAATATTCTAAACCAACACAAATATACTTACTAACATTTTACGAATTTTAAAAGATGGTTTATTGAGAAATCACGATTGCTTATTGTTCTCACTTGACTATTTTTGACGTTCCTTTGATTTTTCCCACCGCCACCCTCCACACCATCACCGTCGACGGGCTCCTCACGACGCTGCTCCTATAGCGAAAGCCGTCTCCAGGTTGCGTCTATGTCCTACACACACGCACATACATACACAACTACACACACACACACACAAACACATACACACACATACACAAACACATACAAACACATACACACATGCATACATACAGACACCCACACATACACACAACTACCCACACATTCATGCCTACACATAGACACAAACACATATGCCTACACACACATACACATACCCCCCACATAGACACAAACACACATGCCTACACACACATAGACATAACCCGTACATACAAACACATAACCCCACACACAAACACACACGCCTACATACACACACTCGTGATTGCGAGAAACATAATTTGAATTCAAGATGTCAAAATTCAAATTATTTTTTTTTAATTAATTTTAAAATTAATAGAGGAGAAAAATGTAATCTGTCACAAAGTTATATGGGGAGTGGAGGAGTTTTACATGGTTATTTACATCTTCAGTTAAAAATACTCAGTAGATTTTTTTTAAATCACTGAATTACTTTTGAAGATGCTAAGAACTTTAAGAATTGAAAATTCATCGATGGTTAAAAAATTATCAAAATGAGATTTAAAACTGAAGAATATTTAATAAAACAAATAGAACAAACTGGGGAAGTCTTGAAACTTCATTCTTGAGAGAACTATTAGGGCTGGAGGTATATTGAATAAACAACACTTAGTAAACAAGTAGGGTCTGGTGGGGTAAAGTGGTCATAAAATCGTAGTTTTTCAACTTAGGTGGATAATAAATACAATAAATTTTTTAAACACTTCAACTTTTTCTATTGTTATTTTACATTGCAATAGTAAAGAACACGGTCGATTGAATTTTTGGAAGAAAAATATTGATTTTAGTAGTTTTATAGAACTTTCTTTTCCGTATGTTTTTATGACCACTTTACCCCATGGGGTGGGGGAAAGTGGTTATACCATGAGGTAAAGTGGTCATAGTTAAAAATAGATGCAAAACCATTATAAATAACCCTAATACTTGTATATTTTGGTTGTTTTGTGTAGTTACATGTGTATTCACGAATAACTACGTGCATACACGAAGATATACGTGTTGTGTTATACACGAGTAAACACGTTCCTATATGAGTAGATACATGTGTACATCAGATACATGCATGCACGTGCCCACTCAAGTATATACGTGTATATACGAGTATATAAGCATGTATACGTAATTACCTACAGGAGTGTATACGTGTCTACACGAGTACATACGTGTCACATGTGTATACGTGTCACGTGTATATACGTGTCACGTGTATATACGAGTATATACGCGTATAAACGAAAATCTTATGCGCGTATGCACTTTGTATCACGAGACAATACGTGCATGCCTGGGTATATACGTGTATAGTCGACGTATATACGCATATATGAGTGTACATACATACATATACAAGTATACACAAGTTAATTCGTAGATACATCCAGTGAGTCTTTGTACGTGTCTACTCACGCGTATATAATAAGGAAGGACGAGCATATACGCATGTATACGTGTGAACACGATTATATACCTGTATAGACGTATATACGTACATTTACGTGTATACACCAGTATGTATACACGAGAATATAAGCTTATGTACATGTTGGCCTACAGAGTGAATCTAAGCTCTTGGGAAAAAATCAGAGGAGTGTGAAAGGGGAAAATAAGAAGCAAAGATTCATAAGGAAGTTATAATCATTGACGCGCTACATGCACACAAAGCCAGAAACTGATGGATGCAAAACAGGGCACAAATTTGTTGCAAAGATGATTTTACCCAACGTTTTAGTTTTGAGGAACTATTTAGAGCAGTTGTTAAACGTTACGGCCTGTAGTAGCTCTAATACACGCATCGCAACAAAGGAGCAGCGGCTGATGAAAGTTTTTCAAAAGTCTCGTTATTGCAACAGAGAGTGATCTGTGAATGCGACGCATGTATTACAGCTGCAGGCCGTAAATTTCATCAATCGCTTCAAAATTTACTTAAGACCTAAAATGTTGTGTATAATTGTCTTCGAGTAATGAATTTGTGACCTTTTTTGTATCCATCAGTTTCTGGCATTGCGTGTATGTAGTGCGTCAGCATTGTGTTTTTTACCATATGTTCCTTATGATTTTTACTTTTTATCCTCCCCTCGAACACCTTTAAATAATTTTCTCAAGAGTTTAAACTCACCCTGTAGACCTGCATTTCTTATGCTTGTATGTATTGTTTACTCGAGTACGTACGCGTATATACGTGTCTACCTGAGTATATAAGTGTGTGTATGTATGAGTATGAGCAAGTATATACGTATATAGTAGAATGCATAGCTGTATGGATAAAAATTACTTGCAGATACCCATATACGTATTTATTGGTGCATTTATGTGAATACGTCTACGTAAATGCCGACACGAGTATATATGCGTATATATACGCATACATTCGTTTATTTAACGCCGTTTACTGTAAAAACAATACATATTAAGTAAAATTAATATTTAATGTGTATCTGCCTTATACGTAAAGATTAAGTAACATTATAAGAACAAGATTTCTAAGCCTAATATTATGACCACTTTACCCCATCTTACTTAAATTGTTCTAAAAAATTATCTAAAATAGATTCAGGTAACTGCTAATGAGTAAGAGTTCTTGAGACATGTAGGAAGCTTCCTGTGCAGTCAATGTATTCATAATTCTAACAAACAAAATTTCCCAAGGAAGTTAAAGGAGGTGTTTAGATTTTAAAGTTTTTTATATTCACGCAAAATAATTTTTTTTACTAAATAAAATTTTGCCAGTTGTAAAATTTTGTATTCAAAATGTAGTTTCTAACTGTCCTACTCTAAAATAAAATGTTCACATTCATTCGAACATTTATTTCAAAGCCATAGCCATTTATTTGAAGTATGACCACTTTACCCCATTGACCACTTTCCCCCACCAGACCCTAACTAATATAGTTTCAAAGCAACACATGGGTGCAGAATACACTTAGGCAGTCCTTTTCAATAACAATCAAATGCTCAGACAATTTCATTTAACTGAATCAAGGCAATGGAAAATATATTTCTATATTTCACCATGTTATATCGATTGCCACCTTTTGTGTATTTTTTGAGCAATCACGACTGCTTATTGTTCTCATTTAACTGTTTTTGGCGTTACGCTGATTTTATTTTCCCGCCAGCGCCCTCTGCAGCATCACCGTCGACCGGCCGCCTCACGATGCTGCTCCTCTTGCGAAAACCGTGTCCAGAATGCGTCCATAGCCTACACACACACGCATACATACACACATCTACACACACACACACACACACACCTACACACACACCTGCACATACACCTACACACACACACCTACACATACACACACACTCCTACACACACACATACACACACACTCCTACACACACATACACAAACACACATGCCTACATACACACACACACACGAACGTCTACACGCACAGCACGCCATACACAACACTCATACACATGCATACATACAGTCACACACACAAGCACCGACACACATGCGCCTACAAACACACGCGCATACATACACACACACGCTCGTGATTGCGAAAAACATAGTTTGAATTCAAGATGCCAAAAATTCAAATTAATATATATTTTTTTCTTTTTTTTTTTCCTATATTGCACAATTTAGAATTTGTACAGTTCCCTGGTTTTTATAAAATAATTAAAATGAGTTTTAAAACAAAGCAGAGCAGCTCTCAAAATTTGCAATACGATTGATCACCTAGCTTTAGAAATTAAAGTTGCAAGTAAAAAAAAAATCATAAACTACAATTAAAACCTTATGTTAAGGCAGATTCTATTGTGAGGTTAGTATCAAAATGAGCTGCGGAGTATGGCAGGAAAACACTAAGAAACACGGTTAAATATAATTGTTTACTACAAATATATTTTTTTAAATAATATGTTCGACATTAGCTGTAAGTGATCCCTCAGCTTCTAAGATTTATTTATTTATATTTCAACCTTTTAACACATGTGGCGATATTTTGGGAAGTGAAGTCATCACTATGTTTACAAAAAATAAAAAAAAAAGGAAATTGATTCTGCTGAGGAAATATTTTGCCTTTAACGCTCGAGGCTTTAAAAAAGGTTTATTAAATGAAGAAAATTCTAAAACTGAAATTGTGGTGGCGGTTATTAAAAAATCTGCTCCCACAAGGGTAAACAATTTTTAATCTTCGCCGGACATTTTTTTTCAACTTTTCAACCGAAAAGTGTTTCTTTGAAAAACAAATATAGAGCTACTTTTTATACTGGAATACTGAACTGCATTGCAGGTACTTATTTAGTTTCATTGAAATTCATGAATACAAAGCGACACATCTAAATGTTGAATGAATTTGCCCCGGAGGAATTCACTGAAATAAGAATAAACAGTGCCGTACTTGAAGGAAGTCAGTTACAGCGATTTTCGTTCAAAGTTGCAGATCTTATCAGAGATAAGCTTCCCCAATCGCGAGCCGTATCCTTCTCTTTGACAGGAAAACATTAGCTGCCTCTGAGTTTTTATTTGAGAAATTTCGGAATCTAATTACGTCTATCAGTCTTGTCCCACGGCGAATTCTGGAACGATATGGAAAATCGCATCTAATAATGAATTGCATCTCTTTTGCAATTCAATCCGTCTGGATAAAAATGTAAACAATGATGTTTTTTTTTAGTAGCATATCATGCAAAAGAATTGTATTTCATGTGAGAAGTTTTCTTCTCATTATTATTATTATTCAAACGGAATACAAGGTATAAAATATGGCACTTTCAATTTGTTTTTGATTACGAGGCTAAAAATCTGTTGCTGTAAAATTCTTCTTTAGTTACTGACAACTTTAGCTATCACAACTTCTTGAGAAAAATGTAAACAATGACAGATTTTTATGTGTAACATATACTAAAGAACTTTTATTTTATATGAGAAGTGTTCTTCTTCTTCTTATTATTATTATTATTATTCAAACTAAAAACAAGTTATAAAATTAAAATTTTTCAATCAGTTTTTGTTTATGAGATTAAAGTATTTGTCGTCGTAAAATTCTTCTCCAGTTTCTAACAACTTAAGCTATCAAATCTTCTGGAGAAAAATGTAAACAAAGGCGGGTTTGTTTTATATAACATAGTATGATAATAACTGTATTTCGTGTGATATGTCTTTTTCCATCTGTTATTTTTATGATATGAATTTTAAGTCTTTCAATCAGTTTTTGATTATAAGATTAAAATATTTCATGTTGTAAAATTCTTCTCTTGTTAGCTACAATTTTAGCAATTACACCTTCTTGAGAAAAATGTGAACCACGATGTGCTTTTTTTTTCAACAATTTTAAATAACTGCATTTCATGTGAGCAGTTTTATTTGTCTTATTATTCTTATTCAAACTGGAAAATAGATTATAAAATTTAAGTCTTTCAAACAGTTTTTAGCCTACTTTCCCAGTAAAAGTCAGAAAAAAGAAGAAGAAAGCATGAAAGAAGGCTTAATGCATCTTAAAAATATCGCGAAAAACAAAAAAAAGTCAAAAATAAATGAAATAATTAGATAAATATCGAAAAATTAAGAATTGGAAAGTAGGGTATTGAGATGGGGAAAAATGTCTGTCGGTCTGTCTGTCTGTCCCCCCTCCCTAATAACTTTTGAGTGAATAGTCCGATTCGAACTTTTTTTTTGTTCGAAAGATCTCGGCGAGGAACCTCATTCCTATATTTCATTTTTTGATTTGAACTATTTTTTGTTCGATTTTGAACAGTTCAAAAAAATTTAACATTAGCGCCTACGGGGAAATTGAAGGCAATTCCGAACTGTGAGCAAATTTGCTTCAAACAAACTTTGTAGGAAAAATTTTTGATGAAAAACTTGCATATAAAATATCTTTTCGATTTGAACAATTTTCCGTTCAATTTTAAACAGTTCAAATCCTTTAACATTAGCGCCTACGGGGAAACTGAAAGTCAATGTAGATTCCGTACTTGAAGGCGGATTTGCTTCAAACAAATTTTATTGGAAATAGCTCAGACAGACGTTGATTACTAGAATTTAGGGGCATCTGACTCCGACTTCGACTCAAGTGCCCGACAATTAATCGGACTCCGACTCCCTGACTTTGACTCTGATTTCGTAGCTTTGGCAAAAATTTATACACGGAGGACAAATGACTCACTCCGAATCTTGGATATTCGACTCCGACTCCTTTATCTCAAAATGAGATTGACTCCGACTCCACAGCTATGGTTTTAACTGTGAAATAATTATTGTTGATATGACTTGTTTTTATTTTCACGTTTAAGTTTTAATTAAGGTATTCAGTTTTCGGCAGGTAAACTCGAAGTCATTTATGTTATACATAAAGATATGCGCAGATTTTTTTTTTTTTTTGATAATGAAAATTATTTCTTTAAGTTGGCGTTTTATTGTTTTTATTTATTTTGGAAAGTGCATTAATTCATTTAAAAAATTATTTTTGGCAGCAGGGGAAAAAGAAACAATTTTTTTTTAATATGATGTATTTATTTTAATGATCTTGTTAACTTTAATTATTATTCTTTTGTTTTGAAAGCTGTTAAAAAAATTTTAATGGAAAAAAGTGTATTATTTGTTTTGTTTAAAAGGTGCTGCTATTTTATTTGTTCGTTTGTTTATTTATTAATTTTTTTTTTACGCATCTAATTTTTTTAGATGAGTGAGGAATATTTTATTCCTAGAAATCAGCTTAAAATATTTTTTAAATATATTTAAAACAATTGGCGATTTTAGCTATTTTTGAGAATATTGATTGGATACTAGAAAGTAGTATGGGTATACGGGAAAGTAGGCTCGTTTAGTTCTAGACTGAACTTCTTGTTGAGTATGAGATTAAATTATTAGTTGTAGTAAAATTCTTCTCTCGTTATCTACAACTTTAGCAATCACATCTTCTTGAGGAAAATGTAAACAATAATGTGTTTTTTTAAATAACATATGCTAAAGAACTATATTTCGTGTAAGAAGTTTTCTTCATCTTATTATTACTTTCAAACTGAAAACAAGTTAAAAATTTAAAATTTTCAATTTGTTTTCGATTTTGAGATTAAAGAATGTGTTGTTGAAAAATATTCTCTCGTTATTAATAACTTTAGAAATCACAGGAGTAAAATGGTTGCGCAACTGAATCCTCGCAATTAAAATTTTTTGAGTTTAAAGTTTGAAAAGTTTTTTAGCGGCACAGAATGTACATTTGCGCATTCACATATTTGCTGTAGAAGAGGAAATTAAAACCAGTTTACATTTGTGTGGTTGGACTGTTATTTTTTTTAAGCAATAACAAGAAGACAGAAAATGCAAATCTCGTAAGTATTTTTCATTGGCTACAAAAGTTATCAATATAACATTTCGTATATCCAAAAGTTAGGCTTTAAGTTTCGATTCATAAACCTCACATGCATGTAAACCTGCAATGGAGTCCTGTGGACATATTTTTTCGTTTCGAGAGCATCGTAGGTAACAGAAAATATTACATGTTTTAATCCCACATATTTGTGAAGAAATGCATATACTTTTTTGGGATTTATTAAAATCCCCCCCCCTTACCCCTCACTTTTTTCAGTGCAAAATAGTTGAGCTTATTGAGGCAACATCTATCTTTTTATCCTTAAGCTCAACTCTTTTGCATTGAAAATGGGGTTCCTAGTAAGTTTATGCAGTATAATAGAAAATGATTCAGTTTACTTTTTTAATATTTTCTTTTTATTTCTTTTATGTTTTAGTACAAACGTTTCTTTTTTTTCTAAACAACTTCTAATGCATTTTAATATTTGATTTGGCATCAATTTTGACTCCTTAAATTTCAAGGAGTTCTTTTAAACTAAGAAACAGGATTATATATTTTTTATTTTTATTTATTTATTTATTTTGCAAAATTGTACGATTTAGCGCTTTAATGTGTCCTTTTAAATTTCAACACAAACTTTTTTTTCAAGGTCATTTTAATATGCACTATTGACAACTGTTTCAAAAATATGTAGTGTCCCTAACAAACATGTTCTTTTTTAAACATTGCGTAATAGTTCTAGTCGGACACCGATAAAAAGGCGCTTGACAGCATACGAACGCATTTATAAACGAAATAAGAGAACAAAAAGTGAAGTATAAAAAGTGAAGACTCAGTAAGCAAAAAAGAAAAAAAGCTAATTGAATATTTGACTAACGGAATGTCTTTCCAATGTCTCCTATTTTAATATAAATACTAGCCTGCGTGCCCGGCGTTGCACGGGCTACTTAAAAAATGAAAGAGATGTCCAATTGATGTTTTTGTATTACTCTGACATCAGTTTCTAAAGCGCTAAGAAGTAAATAAATACGCGTAATGCAAGGTTTGTAAAACACCAGTAGAGCATATTTTTGTCAAAATTCTCTTTAACGTTAATCATAGTTATCAATGATACAAGTCATGAGTATTTTCAATTAGCACAAAAGATGAAAATATATGCATTATCAACTATAATTTCTGGTCACTTTAAACTGAATTAAATCTGATAGACTATATCTGAAATATTTATGTACAATTACGATCATCTTTTTACATAAAATGACACACACATTTTGATTGATTATGTGAAACTAAAGCACCAAGACTAAATAAATACCAATAAGCATTAATTAAATACCAAGTCATCAGATTCCAAGATAGCTTTAGTTAAAATCCTTAAAAACAATTTTTTTGTTCAACTCTGTTTCACTTAAAGAAATCCAAACAATCTTAATTTAACATGTTCTTTTAACGATACAAACTGTAATTCAAAAATAGAAACAGGAAAGAAAAAGAAAGTTATTGCAATTCGAAAACTCACCCATGTAACGGGAAAAAGTTCAACAAAATAAACATAATTAGTCGCACATCCTAAATGTATCAAAATATGAGGCCGGTGAATGATAATCTTACACTACAATCAATAAACATAGCTAAAGAAACAACTTTTATATGAGGAAAAGAGTTAAGAACGTTGAATGTAAAAAATAAAAAAAGGACAGACGATAAAATAAAGGCTATATCCGAATAGAGCAACCAATTTTAAACTAATTTGAAATGAAATTCTGGATGGAAACGTTAAGATTTGGACAGCAGCCAAAAAAATCTCTTTTAAAACAATTATTAGAATTTTATTTGCTCATACGCAAAATTGCAACAGGAAAGAAATAAAAATTCCTGAATAACGTTATGTTAATTAACGTTTTAATTAATATCTCCGCTAATTAAAGTCGTACAATTACGAGATTGGTTCTATTGTTTTCTTTGGAAAATTTCGAATTGATCGGTATCTCGTTCGACTCTCGATTCGCAGCGGTTCTCGAGGAGATCGATCTTCAGACAGACAGACAGACAGACGGACGCGAACAGATTTTAATATTATAGTGGATTTCATCTAGCTTACGGGGGTTCGTATAAAATACGATTTCAACGACCACTAGATGGCATCATTATTTGATTTCTTTGTTTTTATCTTTACTAATAATAAAGCTGAAAGTCTCTCTGTCCGGAGGATGTCTGGATGTCTGTAGGATGTCTGTGACGCGCATAGCGTCTAAACCGTTCTGCCGATTTTCATGAAATCTTTACTAATAATAAAGCTGAAAGTCTCTCTGTCCGGAGGATGTCTGGATGTCTGGATGTCTGTAGGATGTCTGTGACGCGCATAGCGTCTAAACCGTTCTGCCGATTTTCATGAAATTTGGCACAAAGTTAGTATGTAGCATGGGGGTGTGCACCTCGAAGCGATTTTTCGAAAATTCGATGTGGTTCTTTTTCTATTCCAATTTTAAGAAAAAAAAATATCATAAGATGGACGAGTAAATTACGAAATTATCATAACGTGGAACCGTAACATGGGCACAAGCCAATTGGCGAGATACGAAATTATCATAACGTGGAACCGTAAGATTGGCACAAGCCAACTGGCGAGAAAATTCACCATACATTATTTGTAAATATACAAGCGAACCAAAAGACCTTTTGATTTTTTCTATTACGGACAAAGCCGTGCGGGTATCACTAGTCCTTAATAAAAACCTACTGACAGGGTTCTGTACCCTTCAATTCTTATAGTGACGCAACTCCAAAAAACCTTATCGGCAATTCAAACTAGATATTCTCACAGCCATTTCAACAGAAGAACGTACTTAATCTTCAGAGAACTGGAAGTTAACTTCTAAGACCCAGACTGTAAAATATCCTCACATATATACACTGTAAAAAAATTCCGAAACGTTACTGGTTATATTTCCGTGGAACGTTTCGGGATTTCAAAGGTTTTCATTTATTTCCCCCGCAAAATCAAGTATCTTCGCAAAAAAGTTTCCTGAATTGCTAAAAGATGCACGAATGCAGAAATTTCACTGGTGTGAAAAATGTTTTTGCTATCAGTTTAAAGGTTGACTGAGCGTGTTTATTAAGTGTATCAGCTGTAGTGTAATTACAGCCCGTCTGGATTGACTAAGTTCCCAATGGGAGCAAATAAGTCACTGGATAGCTGCAGTTTTGCGAGGCAGGAATTGCAGGAAAGGAATATGATTGGTTCTTGCTTGCAATTATTCGCGTAGCTTTAGCTACGGTTGCGCTAATGCTTCTGGGTATTTCTTGGTAAACCAGAAGGTTCTAATCAAACACATTAAACCTATTCAATTCTTGTAGAAGGTTCCCGACTGGCTTTAACAGGAGAGATTTCCCAGTACTTCAGGAAGGTTACTCACTTTCATCGGAAAACGCTCCTGGTTTTTGTAAGATATGTTACTGGTTGAAATTGGGCACATCAGCTGTCTATTATTTTCCAGGAATGTTTCTAAATCGTTTTTACAGTGTAACAGCGAATGATCGAATAACGCTGCCGTCATCAACAATGAAACTCGCGCCACATGATCATAATTTAATAATATTTTTTTGGTAATATTTGACATGCAGGGAAATGATTTATTTTGACAGGGCTGAACTGAATCCGGTCACTTAACCGTTTTACTGGTAAGATTCATTTAAGGAGAATGAAGAAACCTAAAAATGGTCAACAATGGCCGCTACCTACTTGAGTTCAGGGTTTATCCAGTGGAGTTAGGGTTAAAACTTCACCTATCAAAATATCATCAAGCAGGCAATGGGGTCGTTTCCAATATTTTAAAAGTATTTTTTTCTGAAAGAGCATGCTTAAAAATATAGGATCTGACCATTTTTTAAATAATTTATTTAAGTTTAATATTTTTAAAAATTACTTAAATCGGTGCGCTTTTATTATTTACGTCTCTGTCGTGTGACATCACAAATGATGAAATGTTATTCAGTGTTTCCATTCACGAAGAAAAATATTTAATTCGCATTTTTACTCACGCGTATTGGCAACGATATGGTTTATAGCAAGCGTAGAGCATCGAGCGTAATTTTAATTCATTTCTTGATTATCATAACGTGGAAAAGTGATAGAAAGATGCGCCAAAGTGCATCATTTGTGACGTCATAAAGACCACGCCTTGTTTTCAAAATCGGACATTTAAAAAAATTAATTCAAAAATAACTGTTGGGGAAAATGAAATTATTTTCTGGGTCCATGTTATTTTTTTTACTCATTCTACCAATTTCAGTGACTAAAAGTAACAATTTTGACTGAAGGAAACAACCCCATTGCTACATACAAATGTAGAAGTAAATTTTTACCCGCCATATCTTGACCGGCGATCTTCTTGTCTCTTAATATTGTTGCAAAAAAAAAATAAATAAATAAATAAATAAATAAATAAATAAATAAAATAAAAAAAAATAATTTGAATTTTGTCATCTTGAATTCAAATTATGTTTTTCGCAATCACGAGTGTGTTTGTGTGTGGGGGGTATTTGTGTGTGTGTAGACATGTGTGTTTGTGTCTGTGTGCAGGCATGAGTATGTAGGTAGTTGTGTGTATGTGTGTGTGGGGGTATGTGTATGTGTGTGTAGGCATATGTGTTTGGTGTCTGTTTGCAGGCATGAGTGTGTGGGTAGTTGTGTGTATGTGAGTGTGTGTGTGTGTTTGTGTGTGTATGTGTTTGTGTATGTGTGTAGGTGTATATATGTATATGTGTGTAGGTGCGTGTATGTATGCGTGTAAGTGTAGGATATTGACGAAACCTGGAGACGGTTTTCGCTAGAGGTGCAGCATTGTGAGGAGCCCGTCGACGGTGATGGTGCGGAGGGTGGCGGTGGGAAAAATAATAAGAACGTCAAAAACAGTTAAATAAAAGCAATGAGCAATCGTGATAGCTCAAAAAAAAAAAAAAAAAAAACAGAAATGCGATTTTGTATTTTGACGATTTTTGCTTTTATTTTCAGTGATCAAACAGAGATTCGATCCTCAAGTGTATGACGAATTCGTGGTTCGAGGTAATACAGCAGTACTCCGTTGCCACTTGCCATCCTTCGTGCGGGAATACGTCACAGTGGACTCCTGGATCCGAGATGACAAACAGGTTCTGAAAAGAAATGATATGAAAGGTAAGAAATTTGGTATTAAAACAAATGGTGGTGACCTATTGTACGCTAATTGTTATGCATGCTTAAAGGCTGAGGAAAGAACTTTCGAAAAATCCTTCCACGTTCATAAAATCTTTCGTCATGAGTAAGATGTGTGAAACTCTTTAATATGATTTTTTTGTGAGCAATCACGATTGCTTATTTTTCTCACTTGACTGTTTTGATGTCTTATGATTTTATTTTCCCCCCGCCTCCCTTTGCAGCATCGGCTGGCCGCATTACGATGCTGCTCTTCTGGCGAAAACCGTCTCCAGGTTGTGTCACTTACTTGCTTACACTTACACACACACATATACCTACACATACACACACACACGCATACATGCAGACACCTACACATATCCACACAAACACATACACACACCTACACATACATACACACGCATACATACAGACACCTACACATACACACACAAACACATACACCCCTACACACACTCACAACTACCCACACATACACATACCCCCCACACATACACATACCCCCCACACAAACAAATATACCCCCCGCACACAAACACACACGCCTACATACACACACACACACACTAGTGATTGCGAAAAACATAATTTGAATTCAAGATGTCAAAGTTCAAATTATTTTTTTATTTTTTTTTTGGAGTAACTTGCCATGTAAATCAAATGCCCTACCTTCTATCAATGCCTAGCTACCACCCTGCACCTTTCACCATTTGACAACGAACATTTACCCTCAGAAAGATAAGTGTAAAATGATTTTGAAACACGCTCACTAGGGCGTGATAAGATGTCTGAAACCAACCCATTGTCCGCTAATTGTTATGCATGCTAAAAGCCCGAGGAAAGAACTTTCCAAACGGTCCTGGGTCATGAGTAGGATGTGTGAAACTCTTCAATATGAAAATTTTTCTTAGAGTAACTTGCCATGTAAATCAAATGCAGTACCTTCTATCAATGCCTAGCTACCACCTTGCACCTTTGACCATTTGCCAACGAACATTTACCAGCAGAAAGATAAGTGTAAAATGATTTTGAAATACGCTAGTGCGTGATAAGATGTCTAAAACCATCAATGAGCTAAAAACCAAATTCCAACTCAGAAATGATTAAAGCTAGCCCCCAGATATTAGTTTCTGCGCCCTGAAATCGTTTAATGGAATCCTTTTACAGTTTGAGTAAATTTTATCCTTCTGCATTTCTTATTTTTCAAATTTTTCAATTTTACCTTTTTACACTATAGCATCTTACAATTTTCATTTTGATAGTTCGTACCTCAGAGTCAGAAGGACGCATGTCACATCATGATTATTTTGCAATAGACGGGTAAAAAATTGTTGCATGCAAAGGATGGAACATGCGCTCTTTTAACCATGAAAAAAAATACGTTCCCATGGTTCGATGCGGAAAACGCATCTACATACAACGCACTAAATATTAGGAAAACAGCAATTTTTGGACTTACGTCCTTCTAGCTCGGAGGCACAGAGTTTACCTGTTATATCTTACCTTGTTACATTTTGCATGCAGGGCCGTCCGAAGAGGGGGGCGAGCGGGGCAATCGCCCCGGGCGCCAAAAGCTAAGCTCTTACTACATTTCAATTCTTTTTAGTATTATTCTTTTTTAAAGAAATAGTTTTTAAAATCTAACACATTAGATTTCAGATTGCATGTTCAATTATGTAATGTAATTGATACAAAAATGTTCGATATTTTATCAAAAAACCAACATTCCGTATGTGGGAAAAGAGCGTCAGAAAATATTCACCCCGGGCGCCGTCCTATCTTGGGATGGCCCTGCTTGCATGTTTACATTTTACTGTCTCTAATTCACGTGATGATGATGACGTCATGTCTATGATAATGTGCAATGATACGGCTCCGAAGCTGGCGTAGACAGCCTTTGCAACTTCGACAGCCTTATCTGTATAGAGTCGGTTCACTGGGTCTTCTAAGCCGATGTTAAAAAGTTTGGACTGGATTGCTGGATAGCTGAAGATGTGTTGACGAAATAGTGGGATGTCATTTGGGCAATGAAGACGAAAGTTGGTGAAACTAAGCTGTCCGTCCGCAGAAATCCGCATCCCTTTTAAGTGATCTTTCCTAAGTCTGGTTATAGTAGTCGATATAGCTCTGTCACAGTTCAAATCTGGAATGGGATTTCTTGTTGCTTGTTGACCGATTAGTGTAATTCAAGTGTTTGTGCTGAATGCGCTATCTATGCGCACTCTGGCCAATGGAATCTATGTTCAAGAACTAATGCTAAAAAATAAAGAATAAAAAAATGAGCAACAGCATCCTCTGTAGTTAAATTAGAATTTTTCACAAGAAATTCAAATGAATGGTTAAACTTTTATCGAGCACTATACTATAAAGTTTCGAAAGGAATTTTTTAAACTTTTTAGCTGTTTATCCTAATTTTTCATATTCAGTACGTTATTGGAGGGAAATTTTCGTAATATAATGGCAATGGATGTCTAATACATATTCCTACAGCACTCCGTTATATACATTTTGAGAAACAAGAATGCGTTAACTGTTAATTTCTAGGTAATATTTTGTGGTTTAGTTAAGTTTATTTTCATTTTCCATTAAAATTAATTGCACATCTATTAAAAGCAGTCTCATAATTTAAAAATAATTAAAAGAACGCATGATAAATTTAATAGAATTTTCAAAAAGGCCATTCACCCGCATAAACATGTAGCAAACTTCATCTTAAGATATCAGTAACCGTTCTGAAATGAACCTGAAATGTTTCTAGAGCGTTCACAAACCTCCCAATAAAAGTTCCTGGAATAAACCAGGGACCTCCCAAAAAATACAGATATGCTTACAACAATAAATTTTCCCCTACCGAATTTACTGAAAACAGCTCTTAAAACAGATATGGCAGAAGCTTAGGCAGAATTGCAAGCAAATTAGCTTATTTGCCTGCAGTTCTTGCAAAGATGCGGTATTCAGGGTCCATATTTTCCTTTGTTTGCTGTTCAGTCAATCTGAAAGGACCAAAGCAGAGCTAACGGATAAAAGAACTTCACACAGAAGTTTGGTACACCTTCGCACTGGTAGCTGAAACTGCTTCTCATAACAGTAGGGTTTGCATTTACGAAACGTGCAGCTATTCTGGGTACTTTTCGCAAGTATTATTTGTTTCTCTCATTAAACTTTTGGAAATTCGTTAATTCCTGGAACGTAGTCCGGAAATAATCTGTGAAGTTTCGGAATATGTTTACAGTGCATATATTTTTAACAATGATAGTTTAAATAAGGGACGATGGTTCTACTAGTTATTTTTTTAGAGAGCCAACAGAGTAGTGTAGAGGTTAGACGCTGGTCTTTTTTTTTTTTTTTTGAAAATTGAAAATTGTATTAACTTAACGTTTACATTAAATACTAAACTTTGTTTTCTTTTTTTCTGGATGGGGGTGAGAGTAAAGGGAGGAGAGGGTATATTTCATTAAAAAAAAACTGTACTTCGAGCTTCAAAAGTGAGAAAAACCTTTACTACCACTGCTCTTTAGTGGTTATTTTATTGTTTTTATCGTTATTATCGTTTTTATCATTTGCAGTGATGTCACTACAAAAGTAAAATTTTGCTTTTCCATACCATAAATACAAAAATTTCTTAACATTCATTGTGATACATTACTTTGTATAAAAAAGAGTTTTTGCACTAAGCAATGTATTTATTTATTTTGTTTTTAATTAAAGAAAAATTAGTCTTTAATAAACTATTAAAAAATGTCAAAATGTGCAAAAAGTGTTGTTTCTGACATGCATAATTTCTTTTCTCCACAATTTCAAAACAGAAAAGAAAAGATCATGAAAATATTACCTTCTTTTTCAAGAGAGAAACATTGGGGGCAAAATTAATTGTGACATTCTCTTGTAAATGGAAAACAATAAACTTTGCTTAATTAATATCAGTAAATTATATTCACAAACGCTGAAAAAATACTCCCAATAAAAATGTTATTTAGAAAATAATTATTCATAACTTAATTTGCAATTAATCACACATACTTTGATGAAATTCCTTATTTTTTCTGGAATACATAAGTTATTTCGAGAAAGCAAGAACCAACCTTTAATTAAATCTAAGGGAAAGTAAATTATACATTGCAGAAGACTAACTATTTCACGTAATTAGTACAAACATTTAGGGTTATTCCTTTAGGAGGATAGAACGTAGTGCATTGATTTCTTTAGAAAAGTATTATTCACTGCTACATTCTACCTATTTGCGCCTGTTATTTATTATTATTTTTTTTCTTTTTGATCAAGGTTGTAATTTGAAATACTATAGGGTAGTACATTGAAATTAATGATATATTTTTTGGCCAATAGAAATTTTTATGGCCTCAGAAACCAACTAAAATCTAAGTTTATTTCCTTAAATACAAAGTTGAGCCTTTATAAAATTTTAATCAGTATTATTGTTCTGGATGGAAGTGAATGTATTATGGTGCAATACATTGAAATTAATAACATAATTTTCTGCCAATAGAAGTTTTTATGACCTCAGAAACCAACTAAAATCTAAGTTTATTTCCCTAAATACAAAGTTGAGCCTTTATAAAACTTTAATCAGGACTATTGTTCTGGATGGAAGTGAATGTTGGACGCTAAATAAAGCAGGGAAGGAAAAGTTGCTACTCTTTAAAAGAAAAGTCTTAACCCCTTCAGTCGGAATTGTGAAATATTTGACCAAAAATTTTGATATTTGGTACACAGTGTACTATGGTAAAGGGTATCTAATAGACAAAATTTCGAGTTTGTAGGAAAAAAATTAAAACAGTTATGGCACGTCCAATATTCCGGATTTATATTTTTGAAATCAATATTTCATATACAAAAACGATAAAATACCAAACAAACTTCATTATAAAATATTCTACAAACAATTATAAAACATAATATAAGCGTTTGAAACGATTAATTAAAAATGATATATTTTTAAAAAAATCAGGGAAAAAACCTCGCTTTTCATATGAAAATCCATGGTTGGAAAAATGAGCCACTCTCTATCTCTCAATCCTTATATGACAGTGTTGTCAATCCCAAAACGAAAAATTATTTCACAGATTATAATAAGCAGAATGTAAAGAGTCCACTACAAAAAAAAAAAAAAAAAATCAACTAATTAAATCAATTATTAAATGATTAGCAGCTGTTTAAAGTGGGGTTGTCCGGTATACCGGACACTAGGTCTGAAGGGGTTAAGGAAAATTTTTGGACCTATTCAGGAGAACAATTGTTGGAGAATTCTCTACAACTATGAAATTTACAAAAAATATGGCAAATAGGAGGGACTGATATAGTAAGAGCTATAAAGTTCTCACGTATTGTTTGGCTAGGCCATCTGTATAGATACGCCGATGCTTTCCCTACCAAAAGAGCGACTTTCTAGAGAATTATAGACTTTCTAGAGGTACTCGACGTAGACGACGAGAACCTAACGATAGTTGGACGATGTGGAAAAACACCTCAAGCTAATGGAAGTCAACCGATGGAAGGCCGCCGTGATGACTAACAGAGTCAGATGGAGGAGGATCGGCAAGTCAGCCTTAGCCTGTAAAAGGCTATTGTGCTTCTGAAGAAGAAGAAGAAGACGAAGAAGATATTGGCAATAATACTGGGGAACATGAACTTTGAATAGTACTTATGTTTGTGAATTGTTTTGCTTTAGTTTTAGCTCCAAAGTCCAAAAACGACGTTAATGTTAAACCATCGCGTCAAGTTTTTAGTTAGCTATTAGCTCCATTTTATCAATTAACAAAATGTCGGATATTTAACAAAATATAGGAAACAAAAAAAAAAAAAAAATAGCTAAGCAATAATTACACTGCTCGACAGTGAAAATGCAACACCAAAGAAGGAGTGGTCCAGAAGGGATCAAATTTGGCAAAAAGACAGAGACAGCAAGGAACAATAAGTGATCTTTATTTCAAACCAATATTCAGATTACACAACAGAAACGACGTCGACTCAGTAGGAGGTAGGACCACCGGGAACGGCGATGCACGAAGCAACACATCTAAGTACAGAGTCAATAAGAGTGCGGACTGTGTCCTGAGGGTGTCCCTCCATTCCCTGTCAACCATTCGCCAAAGTTCGTCCTCTGAACGAGGCAGGGACAGATTTTGCAAACGGCGTCCTATCACATCCCACCAGGGTTCGCCGATATACACCAGTCGATATATATCATGATATATATCACGATATATATCCAATATTTATTTTGAAAATATCATGGTATTTTGATAGTTTCGATAGTTATTTTTTTAAATACGGTATTTTCAATGTAAAAATTATATTAATCATACTAATGTTGTTCATCTATTATTAAAAATAACCAAATAGTGATGTGCTATATTTCTAAGATGTATTAATACATTATTAATGCAGCAAAATAATTCTCTTTTGTTTTATATCCATAAAACTTTGAGTAATGTTACTATTTTAATTTTATTAAAAGTGCCTAGTTAAATAACACAGGGCAACAGTGATTTTGGTGCTGGGGTTTTTGAAACTGATTTCGTATAAATTTGGTACCCTGAGTTCAAATATGACATCAGTTTTTGCCCAGAAGCTCAAAGTTCTAAGGCATAACATTTTAATATACATAAAACAGGTTGAAGTTACATCTATAGATCAAATAAAACACAAAACAGGGATTTTTTATTCCTATTGTATTGTACAAATAATAAGAGATTGATTACCAAACAATCAATTAGGCTCTTGGACATGGGTTTCTAATTTTTAAGACCCTCAAAATGACTAAAATTATAGTAGTCTTACTTAAGAAAACTTTACCTTAATTTTCTTTCATTTTCTTAAGTTTTCTCCTTTATTTATTTACCTTTTTTTACGTGTATTTGAGTGTGGGATACTCTGCTTCCCAACAAATATTTTGAACGAGTGGTAAAACACCTCAACACCCCTGAAATGGTGGTTCCCCTTTGTTTATGTTTATAAGGTTGACTTCAGAGGACCCCACAAAAAATGCTTATTTCGGGTCAACAGCTATATTAATCAGTCCCTGAAAAATACTGTATACAAAGATCCAGCTCATCACACTTCGCAAGAAGCGAATATATGCAAGCCAAGAATATACAGGTTGACCTTAACTTGTTGAAGCATTATTACTAAACTTGTCAAACTTTTACTGCATCTGGTGAATTTTCCTTTAAGTTACTAGACTGCAGGCTGACAATAGGATAAATATGCCAGAAGCAAATCCTTGTTTAAGAACCCTACACTTGCTTTAGAAGTGCGCAAAATGGAGCTAAAACTGCATATTTTGGGTAAAACAGCAGCATTTATTTAAAAAAAGTAGAGCTGCTAGAGAAAAACTAATTTCATATTTCGATTCAAGGTCCCAAGCATATCTAAAATCAGTTCTCAAACTCTGGGCACGAAATAAAAAAATTTATTTGTTGACCTGTGTAATGCATGTTGGTCAGAAAAAAAAAAAAAAGAAATGTCTTATGACTGTGCAGTGACAGATGCATATTTTTTATTTCTGAAACATATAACTGTGTAAAAGTAGCTAATAGAAGAAAAATGAGTAAAGCAGCTAATGCTAAATTAACTCAATTAAAATTGATAAAAATGTAAAATGAAAGATTAAATATAAATAATGAAAGAAACCTTAAATTTAAGCCCACATTTTGTAATAATAATTAAAGAGTTTTGAGGATGCATTTACTATTCTAAAGATTTAAGTTTGTGCTGATTGAAAGTATCGGATACATATGAAAATATCCGATATATATGAAAATATCCAATATTTTCGATATATATATGAAAATATCCGACATTTTCGAACCCTGCAACCCACACGTGTTCGATTGGAGACAGACCAGGAGAGTACGGTGGCCAAAGAAGCATATATATACAATGCAGAGCATGTTGGAAGATACGAGCACTGGGGCTCCGGTTTCCACGTGTTTCCACGTCGATGCTTCACTCGTATGCGGCGACTATCACTGGAAAAACAGAAGCGGAACTCATTTGAAAACTGCTTTCTGCCATTCCGTCATCCAAGTCTACTTTCTTGTTTTTCAACACGGACTTTCTAGTATCATATCAATGTTTTCTTAATCAGCTACGACTTTAAATTATACCAAACATAACTTTTAATATTTAAAGCTGATTTCTAAAAGCAAAATTTGCTGCTCTGATCATATGAAATATATACAGGAAAAAATAAGCTAGCAAATAAAATAGTAAAACTTTTTAAAAAAATTCTATAAATTAGTGCCCGCCAACTACCAACGGGAGCCCATTTCATTGAAAATGACCCCAAAAAAATAAAGTCTTGATCGCCACTTTTGGTGAACATGTGTTTCTTCATTTGTTAAAGAATATCTTGTATAATGCTACGACTACACGATTCTCATCCTGCAAAGACGTTCTGTTTCGTTATTTCTCTTTTACCTAAAAAATATTAAATTTTCAAATATTTCTACAGTTTTTGAACTAATATTGAATTAAATAAATCGATAATAAAATTTCATTTACAATGTAATAATATTTTTTTGTCTTAAAACGAACTATGGCAACATATGCATTCAAACTAAAAACAACTGGCTATAAATTATGGAAGATGAGCTTGCCCTTCCAAAAACGCCAAGCGATCATGGGTGATAATATTTTAGGATGATACCGTTTATTGCAATGAAATATGCTCTAGAACGTTTTTTTCTTTTCAGGAAGTTCTTATACGGTGCTTAATTCCGGAGAATTACTCATTCATGGAGTCTTGGAAAATGACTCTCAGAGGACCTTTTTGTGTCAAACTCGCCACAGACTAACAGGAGAAATGGTCACAAGTGTCAACGCTGGAAAAATTGTGGTAACAGGTAAGAGTTTTGAAGATAATAAAAGAGCGTCTTATGCCCTATATTTCAAAGTTTCTTGCTTCTTATGTCAGACGTATTCTAAATGATCCTTTTAGACACTCCATTTATGTTTCTGTCCAGATAATTAAAATATTCAAGATTTTTTCAATAGTAGTTAAATATGGAAAATGGCAAAACTATTCGTAAATAAGTTACTTAACAAGTATCTATTATTTTTTAAAAAATAAGTCAGTTTCTATTTAGGTCAACAATATAAAATTTGACTTAAGTTACTTTATATTAATTAATTACAATTAATATAAATATGTAAATACATCTGAGGCAGTGAGAAGCAAAGGGATGTACTGTCTGACCATCTATTACATGGAAAGGCTGATATCCGGTTTATAGGTGGAAATGGACGTGTCTATTAGTTTATAGGGATGTTAATTGGTTTGTTTCAGATGTGCACTTTTGCTTCTCTAATATTTAGCTTTATTTTTGTAAAAATGAAAATTTGCTCACAGCAACACTTTTTAAATCTAAAGTTTATTCAATCTATATTCTCACGGCAAAAATCAAATGATTTAATAATTCACAACAAGGTTTCAAGCTTACCATTTTGCTTTTACGTTCCTGAACGAAATGAAAATATTTTCTTTTCTTTTTGCTGTTTCCATGGTAACTATTTTTATTTCCCCCTACTTTATTTTTCAGAATACAATGAATGAATAAGGCACTAGTGCCATTATAAAACTCGTGTATCAAAATCCCATTGTTATTTTTCATTCTCCCCTGCTAGATTCATTCATATGGAATCGTCTTTACTTGGCAGATTGCCAAATTACATACATTCCATGGTCAAACAGTAAGTGGAGATTTCTAGGTTTTGAGTAAAACGCGTTTAAAGTTCCGCTTCTAGATAGACTTTCATTGAAAAGTTTTTCTAAATCATGCTGTAGGGCTGCACCTATTAGGACTACTAGAACAATCTCTTGCACCACAACAGAGGAGAGGTCCACCTTCCATTTTAAGGGATCATCTCCAAAAGTTTTAAATTTGCAACTTACATCCCTTTGTTTCTCACTGCCACATATAACAGGATTAGAGTATTAGGTAGCAAAATAGAAATTAAATTTCCTTGTAATTTTCGATTTTCCTTTAATTAATGAATTAATTCTTCAAAAACTGTACTAGCGTCGAGTTATCCATCCCAAGTTTTAAAAAAAATATTTGAACGTAAAAGGATAAATGAAAACTATTTTATTAACGATTGAAAGTTTGAACAAGATATATCTAGGAGAGGGTGGCCTAAAGCGGGTAGGCCTTTGTACGCCCCCCCCTCCCATGGTTTGTAAGCAGTGATGCATACATATGTCGTATTAACATGAACACCCCCGAGTTTTAATTAGTCCTAGTAAACAACAGTGAACAGCATTTCGCAACCAGGCTTAAAATTAAAAAAAAAAAAAAAGATACATTTCTTAAAACAAATGAAGATTTGTAACTTGTGAGTAGTCGAAGACCAGCTAATTTTTTTTAACTGTCAGTAATATTATATTATTCTGACATCATCCACCTACAAACTACGATAGTCATTTCGCTTGTTTCTTCTTTAAATTAAGGTTATAATTATAAATAAAAAAAGCGGGAATATAATTTAATCATATAGTTGTTTATAATTTCTTGACTCATGTGCTGACATAGATTTTTTATTTTAATAGGATAAGTATAACTTTTAAAAGTTATTTTTTAAAATGGCAATTAATTTTTCTATTAATTTAATCAGTTATTTCTTTATGCTTTATAAACAAATGGGCTGACTTTAAATTGGACAAATACAACGGTTTTATATATATATATATATATATATATATATATATATATATATATATATATATATATATATATATATATATATATATATATATATATATATATATATATATATATATATATATATATTATAATGGCATTTAGCTAGTCAACTGTTTTAATCATTTATAAGTTCATATTTGATTCGCAAATTTACCAAATCACAGTTCGTTAAGTTTACCCGCTTTGGGCTAGGGCAAAGAGGGTATTTCGAATGTTTGTAAAGTTTGATAATAAATAAATTTTGGGTTTGAAATAATGCAAAAATAACTTTTTATTTAGAAGTTCAAGAACCCTGCTAGGAAGTAAAACGGAAATTGTTGCGGTAAAATCCAAGAACCTCAATTTTCGAGCGTTTTTCGAAAACTTACCCGCTTTTGACCACCCTTCCCTAAATATCTATGAAGGGAAAGTGTGAACTGATAGGGGGCATTGAAAAAGGATATAAGTACAACCTCAATATCTTAAATCTCTCGAAACGGAAAAAATTCGAGATATCGAGTTTTTGAGTCATCAAGGTTTTAAAAATTTACACTAGAGACTCTCACAATTACACACACGTACGCTATATGTATTTGTATATGTACTATGAGACCACTTTGAATTACAATCAATGAAGTACCCTTCAATATTTTACTAGATTTGAAATTATAATTATCGAAGAGATTTTGAAATGAACAACAATTTCAACTTGGTTTTTCAGCTAAAAATTTAAAAATTCTTATCTTCAACTAGTAGCTCCCCACATTCAAAACGTTTTCAGCAGACATTTTGTAGGAGTTAAAAAAGCAGAATGATGAAAATGAGGAACGCATTTTCCGTTTTCACTTGAAAACTGACTGGCGAAAAATCAACCCCCTACCCTCAAAGTGTTCGAGAGACATGTTCGAGAGAAATGCACTAAGATTCTAAACTCTGGGGAAAACACAGCATCCCTTTCATACCAACACTTCCCTATTATCTTGCTTCAATCCCCTAATCACAAAGTTTCCAAGAAGAGAGATGGAAACTGGTCCCTGGAGCTGGTTTTACTACAAAAATTGCCAAAGAAAAACTACAACTGAAACTTGCTTCTGTGCAAAAATTTCGACATATCAAGGGTTTCGAAAAAAAATTTCGAGATAACTATGGAGAATACATAGTGGTTTTTATAGAAAATGCAGGGGGAAAATGTTTTTTCGAGACACCAAGGGTTTCGAGATAAGGAGGTTCGAGATATCAAGGTTCGACTACTGTACGAGTGCTGGATAGTAAATCGTTTCACCATTTACAGCATTTCGTCTAAACAGTTTTGAAGAATATTTTTACACCTAAATAACGACATATATTTACCCGAAATATTTAGGTTTGACAAGGTGTGCTTAGCATGATTGAACAACATATACTTATCGGTTCTTTTTTCGTATAAAATTAGTTTTACTTAGAATTAAGATCTATCTTGAGTTTGCATATTAACGTTGTCACTGTTTGTTTTGGCACGAATTTTGATCCACACAAACGAACTAATGTTCAAAATTACAAAATTAGTATCACAAGCAACTTTTCTACTGTACCAAAAAAGCATGCATTCGAAAGGGTTCTTGAGTACTTTTCATCCCGGAATGAACATTTTTCTCATAATAATAGCTGAAAGCAAGAAAGTTTTTCTTAGAAACTGCATTATTTATGTGTATGAGTGCTAAGATTTAAAATGAGCAAACATAAAAAAACCTAAATAAAAGTAGAACCTCTCTTAATCTCGGAATTGTACGGATTATTTTGTTGCTGAGATTCATTCATCAGCGCAATGTATTATTTCAGTGCTAGGATAATAACTTTTCTTTTGTGAAAAAATCATTTGCAATTAGTATTTCCCAAAGCTTAATTTTCTCTATTATTCTTTCTGGATGTTTTATTGCGTCACAAACCAATCAAAATAGTTCATTAAAAAGAAACTGTTCGGTAATTACATGTTTAATTTCTTTTTCTTCATCAGAACTTTCCAATATTTCTTTTTTCTTAAGTGCTTCCTTTTAATTGTTCCGAACTCTTGCTAGCATTTAAATCAATATTTGCGGTAAATCAGAAAAATGTTTAAAAAAATTTACATGTGACAAAAGAAAATGGTGCTCAATTTCACAAGACACAAAAGTAAAATTATTCTGTACGATATTTCTTCAACAAATTAAGTTTTTATCTAAGCACAATTTTCTATTAGCGGATACTTT